>NC_045436.1:136214405-136214831 GCF_002776525.5 Piliocolobus tephrosceles | reverse complement strand
TGAATAGTGCCGCAATAAACATACGTGTGCATGTGTCTTTGTAGTAGAATAATTTATAATCCTTTGGGTATATACCCAGTAGTGGGATGGCTGGGTCATATGGTACTTCTAGTTCTAGATCCTTGAGGAATTGCCATACTGTTTTCCATAATGGTTGAACTAGTTTACAATCCCACCAACAGTGTAAAACTGTTCCTATTTCTCCACATCCTCTCCAGCACCTGTTGTTTCCTGATTTTTTAATGATTGCCATTCTAACTGGTGTGAGATGGTATCTCATTGTGGTTTTGATTTGCATTTCTCTGATGGCGAGTGAGGATGAGCATTTTTTCATGTGTCTGTTGGCTGTATGAATGTCTTCTTTTGAGAAATGCCTGTCCATATCCTTTGCCCACTTTTTGATGGGGTTGTTTGTTTTTTTCTTGT
>NC_045436.1:136189629-136214305 GCF_002776525.5 Piliocolobus tephrosceles | reverse complement strand
CACCTGTTGTTTCCTGATTTTTTAATGATTGCCATTCTAACTGGTGTGAGATGGTATCTCATTGTGGTTTTGATTTGCATTTCTCTGATGGCGAGTGAGGATGAGCATTTTTTCATGTGTCTGTTGGCTGTATGAATGTCTTCTTTTGAGAAATGTCTGTTCATATCCTTTCTCCACTTTTTGATGGGGTTGTTTGTTTTTTTCTTGTATATTTGTTTGAGTACTTTGTAGATTCTGGAAATTAGCCCTTTGTCAGATGAGTAGATTGCAAAAATTTTCTCCCATTCTGTAGGTTGCCTGTTCACTCTGATGGTAGTTTCTTTTGCTGTGCAGAAGCTCTTTAGTTTAATTAGATCCCATTTGTCAATTGTGGCTTTGGCTGCCGTTGCTTTTGGTGTTTTAGACATGAAGTCCTTGCCCATGCCTACGTCCTGAATGGTACTACCTAGATTATCTTCTAGGGTTTTTATGGTAGTAGGTCTAACACTTAAGTCTCTAATCCATCTTGAATTAATTTTCGTATAAGGAGTAAGGAAAGGATCCAGTTTCAGCTTTCTACTTATGGCTAGCCAATTTTCCCAGCACCATTTATTAAATAGGGAATCCATTCCCCATTTCTTGTTTTTCTCAGGTTTGTCAAAGATCAGATGGTTGTACATGTGTGGCACTATTTCTGAGGGCTCCGTTCTGTTCCATTGGTCTATATCTCTGTTTTGGTACCAATACCATGCTGTTTTGATTACTGTAGCCTTGTAGTATAGTTTGAAGTCAGGTAGCGTGACGCCTCCAGCTTTGTCCTTTTGACTTAGGATTGTCTTGGCAATGCGGGCTCTTTCTTGGTTCCACTTGAACTTTAAAGCAGTTTTTTTCCAATTCGGTGAAGAAACTCATTGGTAGCTTGATGGGGATGGCATTGAATCTATAAATAACCTTGGGCAGTATGGCCATTTTCATGATATTGATTCTTCCTATCCATGAGCATGGTGTGTTCTTCCATTTGTTTGTGTCCTCTTTGATTTCACTGAGCAGTGGTTTGTAGTTCTCCTTGAAGAGGTCCTTTACATCCCTTGTAAGTTGGATTCCTAGGTAGTTTATTCTCTTTGAAGCAATTGTGAATGGAAGTTCATTCGTGATTTGGCTCTCTGCTTGTCTGTTACTGGTGTATAAGAATGCTTGTGATTTTTGCACATTAATGTTGTATCCTGAGACTTTGCTGAAGTTGCTTATCAGCTTAAGGAGATTTTGGGCTGAGACGATCGGGTTTTCTAAATATACAACCATGTCATCTGCAAACAGGGACAATTTGACTTCTTCTTTTCCTAACTGAATACCCTTGATTTCTTTCTCTTGCCTGATTGCCCTAGCCAGAACTTCCAACACTATGTTGAATAGGAGTGGTGAGAGAGGGCATCCCTGTCTTGTGCCAGTTTTCAAAGGGAATTTTTCCAGTTTTTGCCCATTCAGTATGATATTAGCTGTGGGTTTGTCATAAATAGCTCTTATTATTTTGAGGTACGTTCCATCAGTACCGAATTTATTGAGCGTTTTTAGCATGAAGGGCTGTTGAATTTTGTCAAAAGCCTTTTCTGCATCTATTGAGATAATCATGTGGTTCTTGTCTTTGGTTCTGTTGATATGCTGGATTACGTTGATTGATTTGCGAATGTTGAACCAGCCTTGCATCCCAGGGATGAAGCCCACTTGATCATGGTGGATAAGCTTTTTGATATGCTGCTGAATCCGGTTTGCCAGTATTTTATTGAGGATTTTTGCATCGATGTTCATCAGGGAGATTGGTCTAAAATTCTCTTTTTTTGTTGTGTCTCTGCCAGGCTTTGGTATCAGGATGATGTTGGCCTCATAAAAAGAGTTAGGGAGGATTGCCTCTTTTTCTATTGATTGGAATATTTTCAGAAGGAATGGTACCAGCTCCTCCTTCTACCTCTGGTAGAATTCAGCTGTGAATCCATCTGGTCCTGGACTTTTTTTGGTTGGTAGGCTATTAATTGTTGCCTCAATTTCAGAGCCTGCTATTGGTCTATTCAGGGATTCAACTTCTTCCTGGTTTAGTCTTGGGAGAGTGTAAGTGTCCAGGAAATTATCCATTTCTTCTAGATGTTCTAGTTGATTTGCATAGAGGTATTTATAGTGTTCTCTGATGGTAGTTTGTATTTCTGTGGGGTCAGTGGTGATATCCCCTTAATCATTTTTTATTGCGTCTATTTGATTCCTCTCTCTTTTCTTCTTTAATAGTCTTGCTAGAGGTCTATCAATTTTGTTGATCTTTTCAAAAAACCAACTCCTGGATTCATTGATTTTTTGGAGGGTTTTTTTGTGTCTCTATCTCCTTCAGTTCTGCTCTGATTTTAGTTATTTCTTGCCTTCTGCTAGCTTTTGAATGTATTTCCTCTTGCCTCTCTAGTTCTTTTAATTGTGGTGTTAGGGTGTCAATTTCAGATCTTTCCTGCTTTCTCTCGTGGGCATTTAGTGCTATAAATTTCCCTCTACACACTGCTTTAAATGTGTCCCAGAGATTCTGGTATGTTGTATCTTTGTTCTCATTGGTTTCAAAGAACATCTTTATTTCTGCCTTCATTTCGTTATATACCCAGTAGTCATTCAGGAGTAGGTTGTTCAGCTTCCATGTAGTTGAGCAGTTTTGATTGAGTTTCTTAGTTCTGAGTTCTAGTTTGATTGCACTGTGGTCTGAGAGACAGTTTGTTATAATTTCTGTTCTTGTACATTTGCTGGGGAGTGCTTTACTTCCAATTATGTGGTCAGTTTTGGAATAAGTGCGATGTGGTGCTGAGAAGAATGTATAAGGAGAACTACAAACCACTGCTCAGTGAAATCAAAGAGGACACAAACAAATGGAAGAACATACCATGCTCATGGATAGGGAGAATCAATATCGTGAAAATGGCCATACTGCCCAAGGTTATTTATACATTCAATGCCATCTCCATCAAGCTACCAATGAGTTTCTTCACAGAATTGGAAAAAACTGCCTTAAAGTTCATATGGAACTAAAAAAGAGCCCGCATTGCCAAGACAACCCTAAGTCAAAAGGACAAAGCTGGAGGCGTCACACCACCTGACTTCAATCTATACTACAACGCTACAGTAACCAAAACAGCATGGTACTGGTATAAAAACAGAGATATAGACCAATGGAACAGAACAGAGTCCTCAGAAATAATACCACACATCTACAGCCATCTGATCTTTGACAAACCTGAGAGAAACAAGAAATGGGGAACGGATTCCCTGTTTAATAAATTGTGCTGGGAAAATTGGCTAGCCATAAGTAGAAAGCTGAAACTGGATCCTTTCCTTACTCCTTATACGAAAATTAATTCAAGATGGATTAGAGAATTAAATGTTAGGCCTAATACCATAAAAACCCTAGAAGAAAACCTAGGTAATACCATTCGGGACATAGGCATGGGCAAGGACTTCATGTCTAAAACACCAAAAGCAATGGCAGCAAAAGCCAAAATTGACAAATGGAATCTAATTAAACTAAAGAGCTTCTGCACAGCAAAAGAAACTACCATCAGAGTGAACAGGCAACCTACAGAATGGGAGAAAATTTTTGCAATCTACTCATCTGATAAAGGGCTAATATCCAGAATCTACAAAGAACTCAAACAAATATACAAGAAAAAAACAAACAACCCCATCAAAAAGTGGGCAAAGGATATGGACAGGCATTTCTCAAAAGAAGACATTCATACAGCCAACAGACACATGAAAAAGTGCTCATCATCACTGGCGATCAGAGAAATGCAAATCAAAACCACAATGAGATACCATCTCACACCAGTTAGAATGGCAATCATTAAAAAGTCAGGAAACAACAGGTGCTGGAGAGGATGTGGAGAAATAGGAACACTTTTACACTGTTGGTGGGATTGTAAACTAGTTCAACCATTATGGAAAACAGTATGGCAATTCCTCAAGGATCTAGAACTAGAAGTACCATATGACCCAGCCATCCCATTACTGGGTATATACCCAAAGGATTATAAATCATGCTGCTATAAAGACACATGCACACATATTTTTATTGTGGCACTTTTCACAATAGCAAAGACTTGGAATCAACCCAAATGTCCATCTGTGACAGACTGGATTAAGAAAATGTGGCATATATACACCATGGAATACTATGCATCCATAAAAAAGGATGAGTTTGCGTCCTTTGTAGGGACATGGATGCAGCTGGAAACCATCATTCTTAGCAAACTATCACAAGAACAGAAAACCAAACACCGCATGTTCTCACTCATAGTTGGGAACTGAACAATGAGATCGCTTGGACTTGGGAAGGGGAATATCACACACCGGGGCCTATCATGGGGAGAGGGGAGGGGGGAGGGATTGCATTGGGAGTTATACATGATATAAATGATGAATTGATGGGTGCTGACGAGTTGATGGGTGCAGCACACCAACATGGCACATGTTTACATATGTAACAAACCTGCACGTTATGCACATGTACCCTAGAACTTAATGTATAATAAAAAAATTAAAAATAAATAAATAAATAAATAAATAAATAAATAAATAAAAATTTTAATATTTGTACATAAAGACAATTGACTATTATCCAGCCATTAAAAAGTATGAGGGAGCTATATTTGTACCAGAATGGAGAATTTCCAAGATACATTGTAAAGTATTAAAAGGGAAGTAGCAAAGAATATTCAGGGTATATTAACTAAAATAAAAATTATGTGTGTAGAAATGCCTATCATTAAGCTGTATATAAACATATGGAGTATAGCTATTTGACCTATATTCTACTGATGGACATATATCTATGTGTATATATGTGTGTATGTATATATACTTATAAATGTATAGAGTATCTCTGAATGGATACACAAGAAATGAGTAATACAGGAAAGGGAACATGATGAGAACTGCTTCTTGTTATTCTTTTGCATACATTGTAGAAGAATTATTCCCACTTAAAACTATAAATAAAATAGATTTTTAAAATGACAAAATGTTAATTTCTTTTTCAATATTCTGAAGTTTTTACATTAATCATGCGGCTTCTAGAAGGCAGTGCCTCTGTCTTTCAAATACAATCATCAACAAGCTGAAGAAGTCCTCCTCCAGTTTGTGGATCACCACTCCTCCATTTTTCCTTCTTAAAATAAAAGGCCTCTTGAAGTTTATTTAGCCAAGATCAAAGAGTGAATCTGGAAAACTTTCTGTGTTCTTTCCTAGCCTGCCTGATTGTTGGATTCCAGCTTCTCTTCTAGATGGTTATGTTTCTTCTTTTTCCAGGCAAATCAAGACCTTGCTTTTCTCTCCATTTTTTATCTGAATAATTATCATGTGCCAAATACTGTACAGATATCTCTGCTTGCGTTGGTTTTTTTTTAATCATTACAGCAAACTTATTACAAACTTAATCTCACAGGTGAAGAAATGGAGTCACAAAGAGGTCAAATCCCTTGCTCAAAATCATGCTGCTGATAAGCTGCTTTTCACTAGATAGGGGAATTAACAGAAAGTAACACTATGGTATGGAAATAATTAAATTGGAATGAAACATAGAATATTTAATACAAGTTGTCAGTTTGGGGGTGTTTGAGAAATTGCTTAGAAATGGCTGGGCTCTTGAATTTGTATTTCTCCTGGCAGGGAAACATACAAAATGGTTTGCAGATAACAATCTGGGTGGAAAATTAACATGACCTGAAAACACTGCATATCCTGGGGACGATCTGGAATTCTACCTTAGCGTATTGAATCAGTCAAGATTCAATCAGAGAAGCAGAATCATAGATGTGTGTATATATATCTATAAAATGTATGTGTGTATATACACACGTTTAAATACATTACACATGTGCCATATTTGCATATGAGATAGAGCTTTGTGTTTGATGCTGGAGCTGTTGTCTTCTTGTCTGATGTGTGAACTTGAAATCCACAGGGCAGGTAGTTGGGAAGGGAGGATGGGTACAAACTGGAAGAGAGCAAGGGTATGTTGGAACCTTTGAGGACCAACTGGAACCCAGGTCAGTTCTCATTGCTTCCAAACCTTGAGGATGTGGAATCTTGCAAGAGAAACTGGCGCCCTTCATCAAGGAATTAAACATACATCTGGCTCAGGAGTTGAAAAAGCTGAAAGAAGATCCAGGGGCAGGAGGCACAGTTGCAGATCCAGCTGCTGCCAGAAGTCAGGGGGATGGGTCCACAGATGAAGTTGGCTTGATACAAAGGCGCCTCCCAGCGCAGGAAGCAGTATGGCTGCCACTTTAGTTTTGCCCTCTTAATCTCACAGAAGGAGCTCTGTTGCAGCCCATCCCAACCCCACACATACAGGAAGGGGAATTTGGGGAGAGGTAGTTCAATCAAGCTGGCATACTGCAAAGCTACCCCAAATATGTTGAAAGGAAGGCCACTGTCTCTGGGGCTCAGGTCTCTCCAGGCAGGCAACTTTAGAGGCGGCCTCCTCTCCCACCTCCTCTGGAGCCTGGGTTCCTCTTCACCTACTCGCCTATCTTCTAGGGCAGAGGTGAAGGAAAGAAGCAGCTCAGAAGCATCCACTTTTCCCCTCTGACTCTCTGTCGTTATTTTTTGAAGGTGAGGTACAGTGACAAGGTGACATTTTCTTAACAGAAAAAAAGATGAATTTCTGGTTACCTTCTGAGGAATGGCTGAGTATGGGAAAGTTTTCTCCTGGGATAACCTCTGGGTACCTCAGCACCATGCCCCTTGTCACAGAAGAGACTGGCAGTGCTGTCTGTAACATAGTGGACTTCCCACACCTGCAATTTTGAGAATGTTTAATGAAAGACTTCACTCCCAGTCAATGCAGTGTTCACAGTAGGACAGGGCCTGAGTCTGGCTTGGCTGCATGTAAAGCCTCCCCCACCATGTTCTGTCAGACCCTAGGTTTTTCTTGTATGCTATAAGGCCATTCCCCTTAGTCACCAGAGAGTACCCCTTCTTGAATCTCTTTCTTTCCTTCCTTTCCCTCCCTTCACTACAGATTCTCTGTCTTTTATTTATTCCATTGTTTTCTTCTCTGCTAAAATATAGCCACTTCCCAAAGTTATCAGCCATTTCTTCTCTCTGGTTGGGGAGGAGGCTTCAGATCTTGAGGTGGAGGACAGGAAGGGCAGATGCCCTCAGAGTGGGCTCGGCTCAGGGTAGGGGATCTAGAAGTGTATTAGACCCTTTGGATAACAAGATTGGACTCCTGCTCTCCTGGTTCAGGAAGGTTTTTTTGCTCCTTGGGCTTCATTGCAACTGGTCCCTTTTATGCCTTAGTTCCCCCTAATTTTCAGCTGGGGTTGTGGACACTTATCCAATGCAGATGACATGCCTTGCTGACAGCTCAGGGTCTTTTGCCCAGCTTTTCCCCCAACCCTCCTCTCTAAACCTCTCGAATCCTAGAGGTTTATCCTGTCATCTTATGGTGGATCCTGGCTCTTTTTTGTAGATTGCCCATTCAAATTGGACTGCCTTACTCTTTTTGGATTGCCCATCTACCCATACTTGGATGGTCGGGCTGTTTCACTATCCCTGAACTCAGATTATGCTCAGCCCCACACTCAAGGCACATAGGTCAGTCGTGCCCCACCTTGTGCACAGGCCAAGAAAATATAACCCCATTTGGTACCCAGCACTTACACTTCCCTTTCTGGGAAGAGAGTTCATGCATCAGACTGGGCCCTGGAGCTTTTGAAGGACTGTTGAAGATTCAGCTGTGGGATAGAAGGAGAGGTGGGTACAGGGTAGGAGGAAGGGTCAAGCTTTTAAGATGCCAAGCAGTCTTAATATAGAGCCTTGATGGAACCTTCCAACTTCAAGAGTCAATAATTATGTAGTAGAGCCAGGAAGGGAGGGTTGGGTGACCTGAGTAGGCAGAACCTACTATCATAAGAGAATGGGCACCAGTATTATGGCAAAAGTAGAAAAAGGATACATGAGACAATGAGCACCAGTACAATGACAAAAGTAGAAAAAGAAGGATAAATCTTTCTAGAAGTACATTGAATTCTGCTCTCTTCCCTGGGCTAAAATAAGAAGGAACTTTTTTTTTTTTTCTTTTTACACTTTAAGTTCTAGGGTACATGTTCACAATGTGCAGGTTTGTTACATACGTATACTTGTGCCATATTGGTGTGCTGCAACCATCAACTCATCAGCATCCATCAACTCATCATTTAAATCAGGTATAACTCCCAGTGGAATCACTCCCCCCTTCCCCATCCCCATAATAGGCCACAGTGTGTGATGTTCCCCTTCCTGAGTCCAAGTGATTTCATTGTTCAGTTCCCACCTATAAGTGAGAACATGCAGTGTTTAGTGTTCTGTTCTCGTGATAGTTTGCTGAGAATGATGGTTTCCAGGTGCATCCATGTCCCTACAAAGGACCCAAACTCATCCCTTTTTATGGCTGCATAGTATTCCATGGTGTATATGTGCCACATTTTCTTAATCCAGTCTGTCACTGATGGACATTTGGGTTGATTCCAAGTCTTTGCTATTGTGAAAAGTGCCACAATAAACATATGTGTGCATGGGTCTTTATAGCAGCATGATTTATAATCCTTTGGGTATATACCCAGTAATGGGATGGCTGGGTCATATGGTACTTCTAGTTCTAGATCCTTGAGGAATCGCCGTACTGTTTTCCATAATGGTTGAACTAGTTTACAATCCCACCAACAGTGTAAAAGTGTTCCTATTTCTCCACATCCTCTCCAGCACCTGTTGTTTCCTGACTTTTTGATGATTGCCATTCTAAGTGGTATGAGGTGGTATCCCACTGTGGTTTTGATCTGCATTTTTCTGATGGCCAGTGATGATGACAGGCATTTTTTCATGTGTTTGTTGGCTGTATGCATATCTTCTTTTGAGAAATGTCTGTTCATATCCTTTGCCCACTTTTTGATGGGGTTGTTTGTTTTTTTCTTGTATATTTGTTTAAGTTATTTGTAGGTTCTGGATATTAGCCCTTTGTCAGATGAGTAGATTGCAAAAATTTTCTCCCATTCTGTAGGTTGCCTGTTCACTCTGCTGGTAGTTTCTTTTGCTGTGCAGAAGCTCTTTAGTTTAATTAGATCCCATTTGTCAATTGTGGCTTTTGCTGCCATTGCTTTTGGTGTTTTAGACATGAAGTCCTTGCCCATGCCTATGTCCTGAATGGTACTACCTAGATTTTCTTCTAGGGTTTTTATGGTATTAGGTCTAACATTTAAGTCTCTAATCCATCTTGAATTAATTTTCGTATAAGGAGTAAGGAAAGGATCCAGTTTCAGCTTTCTACTTATGGCTAGCCAATTTTCCCAGCACCATTTATTAAACAGGGAATCCATTCCCCATTTCTTGTTTCTCTCAGGTTTGTCAAAGATCAGATGGCTGTAGATGTGTGGTATTATTTCTGAGGACTCTGTTCTGTTCCATTGGTCTAAATCTCTGTTTTGATACCAGTACCATGCTGTTTTGGTTACTGTAGCCTTGTAGTATAGTTGGAAGTTAGGTAGCGTGACGCCTCCAGCTTTGTCCTTTTGACTTCGGATTGTCTTGGCAATGTTGGCTCTTTTTTGGTTCCACTTGAACTTTAAAGCAGTTTTTTCCAATTCTGTGAAGAAACTCATTGGTAGCTTGATGGGGATGGCATTGAATCTATAAATAACCTTGGGCAGTATAGCCATTTTCACAATATTGATTCTGCCTATCCATGAGCATGGTATGTTCTTCCATTTGTTTGTGTCCTCTTTGATTTCACTGAGCAGTGGTTTGTAGTTCTCCTTGAAGAGGTCCTTTACATCCCTTGTAAGTTGGATTCCGAGGTATTTTATTCTCTTTGAAGCAATTGTGAATGGAAGTTCATTCATGATTTGGCTCTCTGTTTGTCTGTTACTGGTGTATAAGAATGTGATTTTTGCACATTAATTTTGTATCCTGAGACTTTGCTAAAGTTGCTTATCACCTTAAGGAGATTTTGGGCTGAGATGATGGGGTTTTCTAAATATACAATCATGTCATCTGCAAACAGGGACAATTTGACTTCTTCTTTTCCTAATTGAATACTCTTTATTTCTTTCTCTTTCCTGATTGCCCTAGCCAGAACTTCCAACACGATGTTGAATAGGAGTGGTGAGAGAGGGCATCCCTGTCTTGTGCCAGTTTTCAAAGGGAATGCTTCCAATTTTTGCCCATTCAGTATGATACTGGCTGTGGGTTTGTCATAAATCGCTATTATGGGGAGTTTTTAGCATGAAGGGATGTTGAATTTTTTCAAAGGCCTTTTCTGAATCAATTGAGATAATCATGTGGTTTTCGTCTTTGGTTCTGTTTATATGCCTGATTGTGTTTATTGATTTGCATATGTTGAACCAGCCTTGCATCCCAGGGATGAAGCCCACTTGATCATGGTGGATAAGCTTTTTGATGTGCTGCTGGATTTGGTTTGCCAGTATTTTATGGAGGATTTTTGCATCAATGTTCATCAGGGATAGTGGTCTAAAATTCTCTTTTTTGTTGTGTCTCTGCCAGGCTTTGGTATCAGGATGATGTTGGCCTCATAAAATGAGTTAGGGAGGATTCCCCCTTTTTCTATTGATTGGAATAGTTTCAGAAGGAATGGTACCAGCTCCTCCTTGTACCTCTGGTAGAATTCAGCTGTGAATCCATCTGGTCCTGGACTTTTTTTGGTTGGTAGGCTATTAATTATTGCCTCATTTTCAGAGCCTGCTATTGGTCTATTCAGGGATTCGACTTCTTCCTGGTTTAGTCTTGGGAGAATGTAAGTGTCCAGGAAATTATCCATTTCTTCTAGATTTTCTAGCTGATTTGCATAGAGGTGTTTATAGTATTCTCTGATGGTAGTTTGTATTTCTGTGGGGTCAGTGATGATATGCCCTTTATCATTTTTTATTGCACCTATTTGATTCTTCTCTCTTTTCTTCTTGGTTAGTCTTGCTGCGCTCTTTTGGAAAATTTTGTTGATCTTTCCAAAAAACCAGCTCCTGGATTCACTGATTTTTTGGAGGGTTTTTTGTTTCTCTATCTCCTTCAGTTTGTCTCTGATCTTAGGGATTTCTTGCCTTCTGCTAGCTTTAGAATGTGTTTGCTCTTTCTTTTCTAGTTCTTTCAACTGTGGTGTTAGGGTGTCAATTTCAGATCTTTCCTGCTTTCTCTTGTGGGCATTTAGTGCTATAAATTTCCCTCTACACACTGCTTTAAATGTGTCCCAGAGATTCTGGTATGTTGTATCTTTGTTCTCATTGGTTTCAAAGACATCTTTATTTCTGCCTTCATTTCATTTTGTACCCAGTAGTCATCAGGAGCAGGTTCTTCAATTTCCATGTAGCTGAGTGGTTTTGATTGAGTTTCTTAGTCCTGAGTTCTAGTTTGATTGCACTGTGGTCTGATAGACAGTTTGTTATAATTTCTGTGCTTGTACATTTGCTGAGGAGTGCTTTACTTCCAATTATGTGATCAATTTTGGAATAAGTGTGATTTGGTGCTGAGAAGAATGTATATTCTGTTGATTTGGGGTAGAGAGTTCTGTAGATGTCTATTAAGTCCACTTGGTGCAGAGTTGAGTTAAATTCCTGGATATCCTTTTTAACTTTCTGTCTCATTGATCTGTCTAATGTTGACAGTGAGATGTTGAAGTCTCCCATTATTATTTTACGGGAGTCTAAGTCTCTTTGTAAGTCTCTAAAGACTTGCTTTATGAATCTGGGTGCTCCTGTATTGGGTGCATATATATTTAGGATAGTTAGCTCTTCCTGTTGTATTGATCCCTTTACCATTATGTAATGGCCTTCTTTGTCTCTTTCGATCTTTGATGGTTTAAAGTCTGTTTTATCAGAGACTAGGATTGCAACCCCTGCTCTTTTTGTTCTCCATTTGCTTGGTAGATCTTCCTCCATCCCTTTATTTTGAGCCTATGTATGTCTCTGCATGTGAGATGGGTCTCCTGAATACAGCAAACTGATGGATCTTGACTCTTTATCTAATTTTCCAGTGTGTGTCTTTTAATTGGACCATTAGTCCATTTACATTTAAGGTTAATATTGTTATGTGTGAACTTGATCCTGTCATTATGATATTAGCTGTTTATTTTGCTCCTTAGTTGATGCAGTTTCTTCCTAGCATCGATGGTCTTTACATTTTGGCATGTTTTTGCGATGACTGGTACCGGTTGTTCCTTTCCATGTTTAGTGCTTCCTTCAGGGTCTCTTATAAGGCAGGCCTGGTGGTGACAAAATCTCTAAGCATTTGCTTGTCTGTAAAGGATTTTATTTCTCCTTCACTTATGTAATTAGTTTGACTGGACATGAAATTCTGGGTTGAAAATTCTTTCTTTAAGAATGTTGAATATTGGTCCCCACTCTCTTCTGGCTTGTAGAGTTTCTGCCGAGAGATCTGCTGTCAGTCTGATGGGCTTCTCTTTGTGAGTAACCCGACCTTTCTCTCTGGCTGCCCTTAACATTTTTTTCCTGCATTTCAACTTTAGTGAATCTGGCAATTATGTGTCTTGGAGTTGCTCTTCTGGAGGAGTATCTTTGTGGTGTTCTCTGTATTTCCTGAATTTGAATGTTGGCCTGCCTTACTAGGTTGGGGAAGTTCTCCTGGATGATATACTGAAGAGTGTTTTCCAACTTGGTTCCATTTTCCCCCTCACTTTCAGTCATGCCAATCAGATGTAGATTTGGTCTTTTCACATAATCCCATACTTCTTGCAGGCTTTGTTCATTTCTTTTTCTTCTTTTTTCTTTAGGTTTCTCTTCTCACTTCATTTCATTCATTTGATCCTCAATCGCTGATACTCTTTCTTCCAGTTGATCGAGTTGGTTACTAAAGCTCGTGCATTTGTCACGTATTTCTCGTGTCATGGTTTTCATCTCTGTCACTTCGTTTATGGCCTTCTCTCCATTAATTAATCTAGTTATCAATTCTTCCACTCTTTTTTCAAGATTTTTAGTTTCTTTGCGTTGGGTACATAATTCCTCCTTTAGCTCTGAGAAGTTTGATGGACTGAAGCCTTCTTCTCTCATCTCGTCAAAGTCACTCTCCATCCAGCTTTGATCCATTGCTGGCGATGAGCTGCGTTCCTTTGGAGGGGGGGATGCGCTATTATTTTTTGAATTTCCAGCTTTTCTGCCCTGCTTTTTCCCCATCTTTGTGGTTTTATCTGCTTCTGGTCTTTGATGATGGTGACGTACTGATGGGGCTTTGGTGTCAGTGTCCTTCCTGTTTGATAGTTTTCCTTCTAATAGTCAGGACCCTCAGCTGTAGGTCTGTTGGAGATTGCCTGAGGTCCACTCCACACCCTGTTTGCCTGGGTGTCAGCAGCAGAGGCTGCAGAAGATAGAATATTGCTGAACAGCGAGTGTACCTGTCTGATTCTTGCTTTGGAAGCTTCCTCTCAGGGGTTCACTCCACCATGTGAGGTGTGGGGTGTCAGTCTGCCCCTATTGGGGGATGTCTCCCAGTTAGGCTACTCAGGGGTCAGGGACCCACTTGAACAGGAAGTCTGTCCATTCTCAGATCTCAACCTCCATGTTGGGAGATCCACTGCTCTCTTCAAAGGTGTCAGACAGGGTCGTTTGCATCTGCAGAGGTTTTGACTGCTTTTTGTTTAGTTGTGCCCATCCCCAGAGGTGGAGTCTACAGAGACAGGCTGGCCTCCTTGAGCTGCTGTGCGCTCCACCCAGTTCGAGCTTCCCAGCGGCTTTGTTTATCTACTTAAGTCTCAGCAATGGTGGGCGCCCCTCCCCCAGCCTCCCTGCTGCCTTGCAGTTCGATCACAGACTGCTGTGCTAGCAATGAGGGAGGCTCTGTGGGTGTGCGATCCTCCCTGCCAGGTGTGGGACATAATCTCCTGGTGTGCCATTTGCTACGACCCTTGGTAAAGTGCAGTATTGGGGTGGGAGTTATCCGATTTTCCAGGTGTTGTGTGTCTCAGATCCCCTGGCTAGGAAACAGGATTCCCTTTCCCCTTGTGCTACCCAGATGAGGTGATGCCTTGCCCTGCTTCAGCTCTCGCTGGTCAGGCTGCAGCAGTTGACCAGCACTGACAGTCCAGCACTCCCTAGTGAGATGAACCTGGTACCTCAGTTGAAAATGCAGAAATCACCCATCTTCTCTGTTGATCGTGCTGGGAGCTGGAGACTGGAACTGCTCCTATTCGGCCATCTTGCTCCGCCCCCCCCCCCTTTTTTTTTTTAACACAACTTAAGCCAAGAAAAGAGCTGGAATTCCAGTCATGCCCTGGTGTGTAAGATCTTTCTATGACCTTACATAGATGGTTAAAAAGTTGTATTATCAGTGGTGGAGAACTCACTTTGATTTTTGGTGTCTGTAATTATCAGCAAATTCCTTTATACGTTAGGTTAAAACTATCTTCCCAGTTATAGTTAATTTTCATAGGTGTGAATAATGATAATGTAATTATGTAGGAGAATGTCCTGTTACTGGAGATATACTTTAAAAATGGTTTAGAAAAAAAGCATATATGTGTATATATATGTATGTTATATAAAACAAATATGACCAAGTATTAAATGTTGAATCTAGGGTGTAGGTATATAATTGCTCATTTCACTATTCTCTCAACTTTTATCTATGTTTGAAATAATTGTTACAGGAAAAAAGTCAAATAAATTTCCAGTAATTTTTATCATTAGTCCTTATTGTCTTCTCTGGAACACCAGGGAGCTGGCTTATTCCTCTCTCCTTGTGACACTCCTTTAAATGTCAGATGGCATCTTGCTGAAAGGAGCCACTTGCCAACTGGAGAAGGTACAAGCAAATGGAAACCTCATTGCCTCTGAACTTTCTTTTTTTCCTGGCTAACCATCCCTGGTTCCAAATCCATGACTCCTTTAATGAGAGTTTGGATCACTTAATGGTCCTGAGACCTCAGGTGTTCCCCATAACTTCTCTGCTGAAATGTGGGGTAATGGAACTTGTGAGGGAATGAGGTGGGAAAGGAGCTACAAAGTCTGGGCAGCAGCTTGCAGCAGAAGTCCTTAGAGCCCATGGTCTCCATGGGAACATGGCAGTTAGAAGCTGTTGTAGTTAATTGCATCTACTCAAGTCAGACTGCCTAAGGGTGTGGTTCCCAGATCCATCACTCATCAGCTTTGTGACCTTAGGCAAATTACTAACTTCACTATGCCTTAGTTCCCTCAAATGAAAACTGGAGGATAGAACCAGAAGCTACCTCCTTTGACATAGAATTAACAAATTGATCCTTGTAAACTACTCAAAATAATGTCTGATGCTAGCAGCTCTCAATAAATGTTAGCTATTATTATTATAATGATTTCATTTTCTAGAGTTTTTATGTTCCTTTTGCCATTCAAGTAATTAATTCAACAAATTGTTATTGAGCATTTGCTACTGTATGTATCCTGTGATGGAAGTCCAGAGAAAAATGAGATTTTGTTATGCCCCAAAGGAGGTTACAGGTAGTAAACAGGACCCAAAACCACTGGTATCCAGGACAGAAGGTTTGGAGATAAAAGATCTCTATTAAGGACAGGTTTAGTTCTTTGTCTCAATTGCCCCTTCCTGAGGGTTAACAAATTCCTGGACATTGTTGAAAGTAGGATATCAAAGTCCCCTGTTATTACTGTATGACAGTCTATCTCTCCCTTCAGATCTTTTAATATTTGCTTTATATATTTCAGTGCTGTGATGTTAGGTGCATATATATTTACAATTATTATATCCTCCTGGTAAAATAAACCCTTTATCATTATATAATGGCCTTCTTTGTCTTCATTTTACAGTTTTTGGCCTAAAGTCTATTTTGTCTAATATAAGCATGGCTACCTGTGTTCTCTTTTGCTTTCCGTTTGCATGGAATATCTTTTCCTTCTATCTCTTCAGTCTGTGTGTGTGTGTGTGTGTGTATGTGTGTGTGGTTTTTTTGTTGTTGTTTTGTTTTGTTTTGTTTTTTCAGAGACAAGGTCTCAATATGTTTCCTAGGCTGGTTCCAAACTCCTGAGCTCAAGTGATCCTCCCACCTCAGCCTCCCAAAGTGCTGGGGTTACAGGTATGAGACACTGTGCCCAGCAATGAAAGCTTAATTGTTAAGGAAAAAAAAGAATCCCTGCATCCAGAACACTGCTCTTCCTTTGGAAAAGAATAAGGAGCCCTCTCAAGCTTGAGATGATAACATGAAGAAGTAATATTTTTTAATGTTTTTCTTGAAGAAAAAGAAAATGAACTTCTGTCTGATCTACCTAATAAAACCCAAAGAATCAGAGTATCATTCATGTTTGCTTTTTCAAGTCCTCATATTTCATCAATTAATTTTAAAGGTCAATAAAATCATGACTATACACAGGAAACAGATAAAAATAAAGTTAATGTGAGCTAAGGCACATCAAATTAAGTCTGGTGAAAATAAGGGAACATTTAAAGAAAAATGTTTAGTTTGCAAAACATGTTCCTTTTGACAAGTATTCATAGTTGATGAGCCTAAATCACTGATCACACCAGCAATAAAACAGGTTGAAATTTCTGGTTGTCATATATTCATATGAATCAAAGTTCATGTATTTTAAATGGTCCCCCCTTTTTTTTGCCCTCTAAGGGGAGCTAAGTGAGTGAGATAAAATAAATTTAATAAGAAAGGAATTTGAGGGTCTCTTGAGACACACTAGAATGTACGTGACTGCTAGTATAATAGAGTCCCATCTTCAGTTATAACAAAGCAAAAAGATATTGGAGTGGACGCAACGAACAGAGTGGGAAAGGGGCTGCAAGACCACAAGTTAAGATTTGTTTTTTGGCTTCATTTTTGCTAAGTGTCTAAGCCAACTTTTCTCTACTAGTTGGTGGTTATTTCCATTCATTTGTGCCTTTACCAGTTGGGGACTGCCTCCTGCTGGCGAGATGTCTTCCAACATTTAGAGTATCAAAAGAAGTCCTCTGGAGTGACCCAGGTTTTTGGGTTTTTGTTGTTGTTGTTATTGTTTCCTAAGTAAAAACAATTGAGCTGAGCCTAGTAGCAGTTGCATAAACATGCTGGAAATGTGGGTGCAAACTAACTTATTTAATGTGGTTTTATTCTTAAAGATAATAGACAGTGTACATTTTTCAACTCTTTTTCTCCCAAGATGCAAACATTTTTGCAGGTGAATTTCTTGAAAACACATTAGTTATAAATAAAAGGTCAGATGAGGTCCTTTACTTTGAAGTCTCAGAAAGTTTCTATACAGTGGTTAATTCTGCAGCACTTTAACTTGCTTAGGAAGAGATGTTGACTGGTAGCTATCTACCATTTTCTTTCATTGACTGATTCCTTTGACCCTTGAAAGCAACAGCTTTCAAAGCAACTCGTAATAACTCTTTAGATTATGGGAGGTCATAGTGTATAGATCTTGTGTTTTATGTGTTTGAATGTGCAGGAACAGGGAATCATTTTATGTTTCCAAGCCTCTCATTCTTACCAAATTAAAAGGAATATCTTCACATAGAAAAGCAGCATTTTTTTCGCCTTTTATAGTGGGCTAAGAAGCTTTATATTAGCCCTAGTTTCATGTTTGTGCATTGTGAATAATTTCAGAAGTTGGGTGGTAAAATCTTGAAGCAACAAAAGTTTAGGGAATCTATTCACCTAAGAACTTTGAAGTTTAATGAATGAGTGTGTGGAAAAGGAAAATTCCTTATTATTAGCGATTGTGATGGTAGACATTTCCCAGATTTCCTTCGCTGGTAAGACGGTTGTCTTACATCTATTTATAATGTCTAGAGAATAATGTCCCTTGAAGGAGTAGAGTAGAATGTAGTTCGGTTGTTGTTGTTCTTGTCCCATTTTATTCATCTAGCTAATGATAGAAAATTGGCCGTTCTCTGAGTCCCATGCACTTTCCAGGCTACTTTACTTCCTTATGCTTTTACATGGGCTATTATGTCTCTTCTTTGCCTTTCTTGCCACTGCTCATTCTGCAAACGCAATTTAAACATCACTTTCTCAAGGGACCCTCCTGTGACTTTTTCTATGTGACTCACACAGCCTTTCCTAGGCTTCCCTTGAGCTCCATGCATCCCTCCAACACAGTTCTATATTGAAATTGCTCATTTCTTTGTAGCTGTACCCCCAAATCCCAAAAGGCTGTAAGATTTTTGAGGCAGAATCTGTGTTACGTTCAGGTTTTTGCCTCAGCACTTGACAGCATGTCTTTCACATGGTAGAAGCCCAATGAGAATGAATGAAAGCATATGTTCTGCCTTCCCCACCCTTGGGTAAGTCTAAAGAAAGATGAATTACATTCGAGATTTTATTGTATAATTAAATTACACTGTCAAAATAATTTTTAAAGCTGAAAGGAAATTCAGAGATCAGCTACAGGAAATTGAGGCCTAGTGAGGTGAAGAGAGTTGGCTAGGGTCATGCAGCTGCTTAGTGGCAAACTGGGATTGAAGCCCAGGTCTCCTGCTGGCCAGCTCTAGCCCAAATATGGAGAAGCTTAGCTGCTATTTCCTCTTAAAAAATATTTTGAAATCCAGGCAAAAAGACTTAGCAATCTAAAAATGCTAATAAGGAGATAGCGAATTAAAACTTTTTTGGAACGAATCTAACAACAATTATTCAAGGCTCTCTGGGAATGCCAAGAGGAGCCATCTGAGGCAGGCTCAGGGCTGATTTCTTCCAAAGGGGCCATTGGTTTTCTAACCAGTGTATGCTGCTTTAACTTTAACAAAGGTGAATGTTCACACACCTCAAATTTAGCATAAGTTCAAAAAAAACTAATCGATGTGTTTATATCCCTAAGTTTATCAAACAAGTGATCTGAAATGTTTCTCACTTTTAATGTTCACCAATGATGGATGTAAATAGATTATTTTTGCTTCCTACTTTGTGAAATCAGAAATCAATTGAGCCTTTTTCTAAAACATGTCCCATGAAGAATAAAAATCTGATTTTTGGATGTGTATTGAGCTAGAAATTAACTAAGTAATGGCTAAACATAGGGAAGGTTTTGTGAATGTTTACTAAAAGAGTGGCAAACTGGTATCAGTGATCTAGAATTCACCTGCGCATTTGTTTGGTTTGGCCAGTTCAGTGTTTCGAAATTTCAAAAATTGTTAACATTTAAAAATAAGGAGATTTTTCATCTAAATTTCTGCCTTCTCTTAGGTGAGAAAATTTGGTACATTAGATATACTTTCATATTAGTTTCCTACAGCTTCCCTAACAAATTAACACAAAATGTGTGGCTTCAAACAACAGAAATCTATTCTGCCACAATTCTGGAGGCCAGAAGTCTAAAATCAAGGTGTTGGCAGGTCTGTGATCACTCTGAAGTTTCTATGAGAGAATTTTTGCCAATCCCAGCTTCTGGTGGTTGAAGACTTCCCTTGGCTTGTGCATGCATAAGCAGAGTATTATGACTTCTGTGGTATTAAATCCTAAAGTACTAATAGCATGTCAACCATTAATTCTGATTGTCATGAATTTGAATTTTCTTTTTTCTAAATTTGAAGGGCATCTTAAACTTAAAAAAAAGTTTACATGTATAAGAATACTATAATTTTGTATTTGAAAATAAAACAATGATAGAAGTAAAATAAATCTAAAATATATATATATTTTTTTCACTTAAGAGCTAAATACATGTTTAAAGTCAATCAAAAATGAAGTCAGCAGGTTTGGTGTCTGGTAAGTGCCCTGTCTTTTTTTTTAGATAGCAAGAATCAGGCATTCTTTTAAGACATGATGGTATTAAAAATGGCTATATCTGCCTGGTCAGATTACAGGTGGCTTCTTTTCTTATTTTGATTTTTGGGTATTTTAAATAATTTGTTAACCATAAAGTATATTATTTTTATAATCAAAAGTGAAAAGTTACTTTAAAAATTTGGAAGAATCCCCTGTTACATTTCAGATACTAATTCTGCACCCTTTAGTCCTCAATTTGTCCAATATTTTCAGTTGCTTGAGAAAGCAAGACTTATTGCCATAAAACACAGCTTTTCAAACAGACATGAGAAATGAACGAGTTACTAAATATACAGTCATGCCAGAAGTCACTAGGCCATATTATTCATCACAGTCTGACACCATGTTGTTTCTTTTAGAATGGATTTTTGAGTGAAGACAGACATGCTATCATTGCATGTATTGGAATACAGCTGACCCTTGAACGATGTGGGTGTTAGGGGTACTGACGGGCAAAAATCCTCATATAACTTTTGACTCTCCAAACACTTAACTACTTGTAGTCTACTGTTGACTAGAAGCCTTACCAACAACATAAATAGTTGATTAGCACAAAATTTGTGTGTTATATGTATTATATACTATATTCTTACAATACAGTAAGCTAGAGAAAGGAAAATGTTATTAAAATTATAAGAAAGAGAACATACCTTTACTATTCATTAAGTGGAAGTGGATCATCATAAAGGTCTTTATCCTCCTCATCTTTACATGGAGTATGCTAAAGGGGAAGAGAAAGAGTAGGCATTGGTTTTGCTGTCTTGGATGGCAGAGATGAAAGAAAATTCACATATAAGTGGATACACACAGTTGAAACCCATGTTGTTCAAGGATCAGCTGAATTTACTATGAATAAATCTAGGAGATCCTGTGAGTTAGAAATTCAGTTACTCAAAAATTCTGCAGAAAATGACTGTTCTTCCAAGTGAACTGCAAAGGATACTTAGTGTTTTTGTTTAATCTCATTTTTGAGTGATCCTAAACATGCTTTTAGTTCTTGAGTGAAAAAAACATTTATATATATATTAGATATATTTTACCTCTTGAGATAACTATTTATATCTTATTTTAAAACCTAAAATTTTATTTATCTTATATATTTGAACTTCTTCCTTTTTTATTTTTTTGAGACGGAGTCTTGCTCTGTTGCCCAGGCTGGAGTGCAGTGGCCGGATCTCAGCTCACTGCAAGCCCCGCCTCCTGGGGTCATGCCATTCTCCTGCCTCAGTCTCCTGAGTAGCTGGGACTACAGGCGCCTGCCACCTCGCCCGTCTAGTTTTTTGTATATTTTAGTAGAGACGGGGTTTCACCATGTTAGCCAGGATGGTCTCAATCTCCTGACTTCGTGATCCGCCTGTCTCGGCCTCCCAAAGTGCTGGGATTACAGGCTTGAGCCACCGCGCCCGGCCATATATTTGAACTTCTTAAAATTTATGGTGCCCTTACAAATTTAGAAAAACACATAGAATCAGTTCAAGTTCATGAAAATCAAATTTTTAATTTTTGAAATGCTATTATTACTTTAGGATTTAATACCACAAAATAATACTATGCTTAAAAGAATAGCAGATTTAATAAACTGATAAAAAAATAACTTGTCAATGACATTTTGTGCCTTTATGTAGATTGTCTTTGTTTTGTGTGGCTATAACAGAATACCCGAGACTGTGTAATTTGTAAAGAACAGACATTTATTTCTCAGAGTTCTAGAGACTCAAAAGTCCAAGATAAAGGTGACAGCAAGTTTTGTATCTAGTAAGGGCTAGCGTCTGCTTCCAAGATAGCACCTGTAATGCTCCCTCTCTGGTAGGGAGGCAAGAACGCTGCTCCTAACATAGCAGAGGAGCAGAAGAGCAAGAGACAGACTACTCCTACAAGCCCTTTTTTTTGTAGTGGCATTAATCCACTCAGGAGAACAGAGCCCTCATGACTTAAAGACTTCCCAAAAGGTCCCCACCTCCAACACCACTACACTGGGCATCAAGTTTTCAACACATGAATTTGGGGAACACATTTATACCATAGCATGGATCATGCTATAATGACCTTGAAAATGCTTAGAGACAGTGTTAGAGTAAATTAAAACATACTACCTTGTTTGCATTATTAATTTGCTTAGAAAAAAAAAGTACAAAATTTTCATATGACTAAAGTGCTGGTATGGACTTGAGAGGGAAGAAAATGTCACCATTTAATAGCTGAAATGGATACCTAGAAGTTAAGCATTCTGACCAGGCTCACACAGTTAATGGATAGCAGATCTGTTACTAGTATAAAATACTAGTACCATTTCATTTCAGGAAAACTAAAAAGAAAAATAAACATTTATTAAGCATTTATTATGGACTCTTGCATGTTTTCTCAGAAATCTTTTGAAGTGAAAACCAAGACTTAGGAAGGTGAAGTATCTTGCCCAAGGTCACACAGCTGACTAGTGTTGGAACTATGATCCAAAATCAGACTGGCTCAATAATAAAATTTAAGAGATTACTAAGTGTAGAAGAGATACACTTCCTGAATGGTGAAGTAGGGACCTCCAAAAATCTATTTCTCAATAAAAGCAATGAAAACAATTGCAAAAATTATCAAAATTAACTTTTGCAGAACCCTGGAAATTAAACAAAGCTTAAGCAATCTGAGTAGTGTTTATTTAAGAAAAATAGTTGAATCTTGTTAAGATCAGAAAGATTTGTGGCATTTTAACTAGCCTTATCTTCCTTCTCCCATGCCCAACTTCATGGTAGCCTTGAAAGCAAGCAGCTTTGCAAGCACAGTAGCTTTGAAAACCAGCAGCCTCGTGGTCCCTGGAGAGGGCAGATGGCTTTGGGACTTCCCCAGTGCCCATGTCTAGAGATTTATTATTATTTGATTTGTCTTACAGCTCCTTGAAAAACCCCATTCATAGAGCTTGTTTTATTTAACCTGATGCAGATCTCAGTTAGTGGGAAAAGCCATTCCCTTTTCCTAGGATGTTTGTTGGAAATAATCAGTGGCAATTGCTTAGCATCACAGTTGTTGGAGGCAATGGTACCAGATGGGTCCCTCAAAAAGAAAAATCTGAAGAATGAGAGGCCAATAGGGGACTTCGAAAATCTTCAACATTTTCCTGGGAGTCTAGAAGGCCACGCACATGTGCATGCCCAGGAAAGATCTGAGAAGGCCCTACTCTCTTGTTTCTGACTGACCTCAAGATTCTGTATAAACAAGCAGTGAAGATGAAGAAAGAATTGTAAACTGCCAAAATGTTGGCATCATACTACAATATACACACAGAATCCCTCAGAAAAGGGTGGAATATTTGTTGATTCAAGTCATTTAGGAAAATCTCTGTCAAATCACCAGCTAATCAAGAAGGTACTTCTTCAGCTGCAAATAAAAAACAGAAGTGACTAAACAAACAGCAGCAACAACAAACTCTGGGGAGAACGGAGAATCTTATTTCTGGGATCACCACATTATATTATTTAAAATGTCCAGTTTCCAATAAAAATTATGAGATACACAAAGAAACAGGAAAGTATGACACATACACAAGAGTAAAGAAGTAGATAGAAGCTACACCTGCGGAAGCCCAAATATAGAACTGACTAGGACTATAAATCAACTCTTACAAATATGTGCAAAGAATTTAAGGAAACAGTGTCTAAAAAGTTAAAAGAAAATATGAATGCAATGTATTATCAAATACAAATATCAATAAAGTAATGGAAATTATTAAAAAGAACCAAATAGAAATTCTGTAACTGAAAAGTTTAATAATTGAAATTGTAAAAATAAAATTGACTAGAGGAGCTCAACAGCATATTTAAGCTGGCAGAAAATAAATCAGTGAACTTGAAGATAAGTCAATTGAGATAATCCAATGTGAGAAGCAGAATAAAAAAAAATAGTAAAAGGACAGAACCTCAGAGAACTGAGAGATATCATCTAGTAAACCAACATATGCATAATGAGAATCCCAGAAGGAGAGGAAAGAAAGAAAGAGGCTGAAAGAATATTTAAATAAATCAGGCAAAAAATTCCCAAATATGATGGAAAACATTTATCTACACATTCAGGAAGCCCAGTGAACTCCATGTAGGAAAATTTCCAAAAGACCTCCACTTAGAAACATCATAGTCAAACTATTGAAGCCAAAGAAAAAGGGAGAGTAATCTAGACAGCAGCAAGAGGAAAATGACTCATCACATACAAGGTGTCCCAAAAAAGGTTGGCAGCTAATATCTTATCAAAAACCACAGAGGCCAGAAAGCAGTGGGATGAAGTATTCAATGTGCTTAAAGAAAAAAAGAGTCAAGGATTCTCCATCCAGCAAAACTACACTATAAAAATGAAGGAGAGGAATAGCCATTTTTGAGGAGAGTTTGGCAGGTTTTTTTTTTTTTTTAATGAAGATAAACAAAGTCTTAGCATACAATTAAGCCTCATGCTTCTTGGTACTCAACTGGTTTGAGAGTTTACATCTACGCAAAAACCTGCATGTGAATGTTTATAGCAACTTTATTTATAATAGCCCCAAATTGAAAGCAATCATGATACCTTCAATAGGTGAATGGATAAACAAAACTGTAATACATCCATATAATGGAATATTATTCAGTGATAAAAATAAATGACTTAGAAACCATAAAAAGACATGGATAAGCCCTAATGTATATTGCTAAGTTAAGGAAGTAAGTCTGAAAATGCTATATACTGTTATTCCAAGTATATTACATGCTGGAATAAACAAAGCTTATGAGACATTAATAGTTCAGTGGTTCCCAGGGATTCAAGAGAAGAAGAAGAGATGAGTAAGGGAAGCATAGTGGATTTTTAGGGCAGTGAAAGTATTTTGTATTATACTATAATGGAAGGATACATGACATTGTGTATTTTTTTAAACTCATAGAGCTTTATTATTATTATTATTATTATTATTATTATTATTATTATTATTAT
>NC_045436.1:136173708-136189619 GCF_002776525.5 Piliocolobus tephrosceles | reverse complement strand
TTATTATTATTATTATTATTATTATTATTATTATTATTATTATTATACTTTAAGTTCTAGGGTACATGTGCATAACATGCAGGTTTGTTACATATGTATACTTGTGCCCTGTTGGTGTGCTGCACCCATCAACTCGTCAGCACCCATCAACTCGTCATTTACAACAGGTATAACTCCCATTGCAATCCCTCCCCTCTCCCCGCTCCCCACGAGAGGCCCCAGTGTGTGATGTTCCCCTTCGCGAGTCCAAGTGATCTCATTGTTCAGTTCCCACCTATGAGTGAGAACATGCGGTGTTTGGTTTTCTGATCTTGCGATAGTTTGCTGAGAATGATGGTTTCCAGCTGCATCCATGTCCCTACAAAGGACACAAACTCATCGTTTGTTATGGCTGCATAGTATTCCATGGTGTATATGTGCCACATTTTCTTAATCCAGTCTGTCACTGATGGACATTTGGGTTCATTCCAAGTCTTTGCTATTGTGAATAGTGCCACAATAAACATACGTGTGCATGTCTTTATAGCAGCATGATTTATAATCCTTTGGGTATATACCCAGTAATGGGATGGCTGGGTGATATGGTACTTCTAGTTCTAGATCCTTGAGGAATCGCCATACTGTTTTCCATAATGGTTGAACTAGTTTACAGTCCTACCAACAGTGTAAAAGTGTTCCTATTTCTCCACATCCTCTCCAGCACCTGTTGTTTCCTGACTTTTTAATGATTGCCATTCTATCTGGTGTAAGATAGTATCTCATTGTGGTTTTGATTTGTATTTCTCTGATGGCAAGTGATGATGAGCATTTTTTCATGTGTCTGTTGGCTGTATGAATGTCTTCTTTTGAGAAATGTCTGTTCATATCCTTTGCCCAGTTTTTGATGGGGTTGTTTGTTTTTTTCTTGTAAATTTGCTTGAGTTCTTTGTAGGTTCTGGATATTAGCCCTTTGTCAGATGAGTAGATTGCAAAAATTTTCTCCCATTCTGTAGGTTGCCTGTTCACTCTGATGGTAGTTTCTTTTGCTGTGCAGAAGCTCTTTAGTTATAGCACAAAGAGTAAATCTTAATGTATACAAATTTAAAAAAAACATTTAGGAGGTGGAAAATGGAAAGTATTACAAGGAAGAAACAGTGATTTTGACAAGATAATCTAACTGTATTACAAGTGTATGAAACAATCTCAGAGAAGGGAGTGCAAGAAGAAAATGCTGACTAAGTAACTTTGAACTTGAGTAGAGTTTGTAAGACTAAGGGCAAAAGACACTTAGTATAAGTATTGTACTCTAATTGATGAAGTTCTTTGCCATAGTAGTATAGGTTAATATGTACAGTATACCTATGTGTGTACTGGAATTGAACAGCTAAATGAATAGGTGGCAGATGGTTGGAGCTGGATTTCTTGCTGTTGGAGTGAGAATTTACCAACAAGCAACTGAAAGAGGATAGAATGATTCATGTGTAATGGAATCCACATCAGTGTGAACTCATGTTAATATAAATACTTATATACACCAAGGGTTAGAATACTACCACATATTTCCTTGCTGTCTTAGCTGAGAGGGTCTGGTAGCAACAACAGCACAGGAGCAATGAGCACATCTAGCATCCAAGTCTTGATTTCTATTACTATTCTCCAATAAATGGAACCAGGGCTCCTTGGATAAATGACTGGTTCTAGGAGTGGAGCAGTTAAGTTTCAAGAGTAGCATCTCATAGTGCCAGGAAGTAAGGAGATGCTAAAACAAAAACAAACTTACCTTTATTGGATATCTCAAAAGGACACAGAAGCCAACTGAAAGAGCTCAAATGGCCAAAGCAAAAACAATTTCCACAAGATAAATAAAATAGTATTGGATTATGATATGGTTTCACTCTGTGTCCCCACCCAAATCTCACCTTGAATTATGATAATCTCCACATGTCAAGGGTGTGGCCAGGTGGCCCTATGGGGGCAGTTTTCCCCACACTGTTCTTGTGGTAGTAAATAAGTCTCATGAGATCTAATGGTTTTATACATGGGAGTTCCCCCTGCACACCCTCTCTTGCCTGCCACCATGTAAAATGTGATTTTGCTTCTCCTTTGCCTTCCTCCATGATTGTAAGGTCTTCCTGGCCATGTGGAAATGTGAGTCAATTAAACCTCATTTTCTTTATAAATTACCCAGTCTCGGGCATGTTAAAGACATAGCAGCATGAGAACAGAGTAATACAGATTATAACCCAAAGTATAAGTTACATTTCCATGAGTCCATAATCATATAAATAAACAATTGAATAAATAAATAAATGAGGAAAAGGAAAACTTTCTCTTTCAGAAGAATTTTAAATAATTTATGTGAATATTCTGCCCTCTTGGAGGGGGAACATAGATCCCATTCCTTAAGGACTTTCTTCCAGAGAGTATAGTATGAAAGGAGTGGGGGAAGAGTAACTTTATGGAAAAACCTGCAAAACACTATGTTAGCCAGATGATCAAGGTCAATATCAACAGTGATAAGTCATGTTGATAGTGTGTACCCTTGATGTGATGTGATGAGAAGGGCACTTTACTTCTACAGCCTTCCTTTCAAAAATCCATTAGCCCAGTCCCATCATGAGGCAATTTTCAATGGAGGGGAAAATAGAAAATAGCTTACCACTAATTTAAAAACCTGTAAAGGCCATCAAAAACAAGGAAAGTCTGAGCCAAGGAGAGTTGACCCAAAGTTGCTTTAGGACTCAGCCACAGCCATAGCCGAGAGGACCTGAAGGAGGCATGACAATAAAATGTACTGCAATGTCCTGGATGGGATCCTGGTACAGGAAAAGTACATTAGGGAAAAACTAAGTAAATCTGAATAAACAATGCATTTTAGTTAATAATATATCAATACTGGTTTATTTATTGTAACAAATGTCCCATGCTAATGTAAGATGTCAGTAATAGGGGAAACTGTCTGCGGCACATGGGAACTCCCTGTATTATCTTAATTTTTTTTGTAAATGTGAAACTTTTTTAAAAGGCAATTAAAAAAAGGCGGGGGAGAAATTTCAAAATTTTTGAATGAGATAGAAACTTTCAAATAAGCAAAAGTTGAATCAATTCATTATTATCAGACCTGCCTTACCAAAAATGCTAAAGGGAGACTTTCAGACAGAAATGAAAAGACACTAGACAGTTACTTATGCCATATGAAGAAATAAAGAGCACTGAAAACAATAACTACATAGGTAAATATAAAGGACAGCATATAAATGTATTTTTAAGTCCTCTTCTTCTACTATTGAATTTAGAAGACAATTGCATAAAGCAATAACTACAAAATGATGTTGATGGGCATATAATGAATAAAGATGTAGTCTGTATGACAATAATATCACAAAAAGGAGGAAAGAAACACAGCTATACTGGAACTAAGATAATTCTTATGGCAAGACTGGGATTTGAACAAGAACACTGTGGCTTAAGTGCTCATGCTCCACATCACAAAATACAGTGACAGGACAGCAGTTAAAATCAGGAGCCGTTGAAGGAAGAACGAAGGGGAGACCATAAAATGGATTCAGGAATTTTCAAGAATAGATTAAAAATTCCTAACCACAAAACCCTTTTTCCTTGCTTCTGGTAACTCCACAAAACTGGCAGCAAGGTATGTGTGGAGTTTTTTTGTTTTCACTTTTATCTTAGTTTCAGTGGTACATGTGCAGGTTTGCTCTGTAGATAAGTTGCCTATCATGGAGCTTGGCGTACAGATTATTTCATCACCCAGGTAATAAGCCTAGTGCTCAATAGGTAGCTTTTCCATCCTCGCCCACCTCCCACCTTCTGCCCTCCGGTAGGCCCTGGTGTCTGTTGTTCCCTTCTTTGTGTCTATATGTACTCAATGCTTAGCTCCCACTTATAAATGAGAACATGCAGGTGCTGTAAGATTTGAAGCCACCAATTCCAAATGTGGAGCCTGGTCAGTTACAAATATTTGGTGTTCATAGATTAAAAACAGATCAAATGATCAACAAAAATACTGCTATTGTTGATATGATGACCAGGCAGAGGTAATCGTATAAATACTTGGCCATGGTATAATGTAACTGATGATGCTATTTGTTCATTCATTTAAGGATTCATTCCTTTTAAGCACCTACTATGGGTCAGCAATGTTCTAGGTGTTAACAATACACTGGTGAGTAAGAATGAGTAAGATAAGTTTTTGAGTTAGGAATCTGACAGATGATAAGTAGGTAAATACATTTTTTAAACACTTTATTTAAAATAGGGGGAGAGGATTGAGAGTACCAGGATGCAGAAAGAATGCTCAAATGATGAATTTTGTGGGCTGTGTCTTGTAGCATTCTCTCAATAAAGACCAATGTCATTTCAGCCAAGAGGATTTAGGAAAAGACAATTACATGGGGACCAGCACAATCTTTCATCAAGGACTGACCTACAGAGGTGATTTTTGATTCTAAGAAAAAATACAAGGACTTCACACCCTTTAATCATCTGTAAATATAATTTTAAGATGTTTTTTCTCTAAGCACTGGTAAGAATTAGGTACCATGCTGGTGAGGTCCACCACTAATGATCACTTGAAGTAAAATATGGACCAGCGGTTCTGAAATATTAGCTTACATCTCAGTCCCCAAGAAGGCTTGTGAAAACATTGATTCCCTGCCCAGCCCATGAGTTTTTGATTTAGAAGAGTCTGGGGTGGGGCCCAAGAATCTGCATTTCTAACAAGTTCCCAGGGGCTGCAGCTGCTTCAGGGATTACTCTTTGAGACCCACTGATGTGGATCCAAGGACCTTATGGTTGAAGGGTTGGAAGTAGAATCCTGGGAGTGAGGTTGAAATCCTCTTTTAAAAACAGAGCAGTCTAACCTAACCCGTCTTTTTAGAAAACCGTTCGATCTCCATGTAGAAGGGAGCCAAAGAAGTGCTTGCCCCAAAGTAGGGCCAGGCACTTCCCTGGGGAAATTGTTTTCAAAGGCCTATAATGTTTAAACAAGTTCTATTTCATTAGCTTGGCCAAAACCGTTTTAGCCTGGAAAACCTTCAGGAACATGTAAACACTTTTGTCAGACATATACTTTATGTTGGCAAAAATACAATCACAGATTAATAAAATTTTATTTTATACTGTTAAAACCCCTTACATTATACATGAGATTTTCCAAATCAATGAAAGGCTCTTTGTAACCATTATTTTAACAGGTACATAATTTTCCAGCATGTGGTTATTCATAGTTTACTGAATTATTTCCCTTTTAGAGATTTCTAGTGCTTTTGCTCCTATAAATAATGCTATAAAAAATAGTTGCATACATAGATCTTTGCTCACATTTCTAATTATTCCAAATTGCTAGAAGTAAAATTATGGGGTCAAAATGAACATTTATCATATACTAGAACATATTATCATTTGTCATTTCTAGTTATGAGATATTTAAATTTATTTTAACGTGAATACTGTTGCAAAGACATGTTTGCCATTTGACTATCACTAAGCCTTCTTGTTCTCAAAAATAAGAAGCAAATGATTCATCTAGAAGGAAAAGAAATTTCACATCAAAGTCTTGAAAGAAAATTTATGAAAGTTACCGTGAAGAGGCAACAAGCAGAAAACACTGCCACGCAACACACAGCAACATTTCTGAAAAAGCATCTTTAAGCATCTCTTTGTTCTTGGTGTTGCATCTTTATAGCAGCTGCTTCTCCCCACAATTCTTTCCCTCGTCTCTGTTTTTCCTTCCAACCTCAACTCATCTCTCTCACCTTGTATGCCTGCCTTCCAGGTCCCAGTCTATACTCCTCTCACACAAAACCCCTAAGGCTTTCTGTTTTTTATTCCTTAATTTCACCCAGACCCTGTTTATAGCAGTGAAGGTCCAGGGTCTGGCTGAGCCAAAAATTCTCTTTAGGAAGCTGTGGAGGGGGAGCCCTGTGAAAATTGTGGGAACATACTGTAGGTTGGCTTTGGCTGAAAGCTGCCATTTAGCTTCAATGTCAGCCCCTAACTTTGGAAGGTAGCATAACCAATTCTTCCTTCAGTCTCATTTCTGGCCTCTCTGAACTTGTGTCAGCTCAGTGCTTTCAGGATTGGATAAGTTATAATCACAGCTATCACATCTAGTCATCTTAGCAAAGTCAACCATATAAACAAAGGATGTCAGTCAAATTTATTAACATCTGAATACTCACTTTCAAGTGGAGGTGAGTATTCTTGATGTAACTTGGAGTAAAAATCTTTATGTGTTAATATATTTAATTTCTATTATTTATTTGAAGTATGTATACACTTATTAATTACAAACATATGATATTGCAATAATTTCTGATTATTGTAAAGGGTGTTTATTCTACGTATTAAAAACAATAAGAATTTCTGTTAAATAGGTAGATTGATTCACTATTATAGAAACATTAAGAGAGTGTGTTAGCTAGATGACTTAAGGGAGAGCATTATGTCCTTTTCTAGCCAACACACGCTTATAAAACTTAAAATCATAATACAAGGCATAATAATAGAGGTCTGTTTTCATGACAATTTGAGTGTTTGTGAAATCATTTTGAGTACTAGCATTTCTAACTTTAAACAAAATAACCTTAAATCAACTATTTAATTTTGAGTAATTTAATCTCATTTAGGCTATGATTCTTTTTTTTTTTTTTTTATTATACTTTAAGTTCTAGGGTACATGTGCATAACGTGCAGGTTTGTTACATATGTATACTTGTGCCCTGTTGGTGTGCTGCACCCATCAACTCGTCAGCACCCATCAATTCATCATTTATATCAGGTATAACTCCCCAGGGCAATCCCTCCCCCCTCCCCCTCCCCATGATAGGCCCCAGTGTGTGATGTTCCCCTTCCCGAGTCCAAGTGAACTCATTGTTCAGTTCCCACCTATGAGTGAGAACATGTGGTGTTTGTTTTTCTCTTCTTGTGATAGTTTGCTAAGAATGATGGTTTCCAGCTGCATCCGTGTCCCTACAAAGGATGCAAACTCATCCTTTTTTATGGCTGCATAGTATTCCATGGTGTATATGTGCCACATTTTCTTAATCCAGTCTGTCACTGATGGACATTTGGGTTGATTCCAAGTCTTTGCTATTGTGAATAGTGCCGCAATAAACATACGTGTGCATGTGTCTTTGTAGTAGAATAATTTATAATCCTTTGGGTATATACCCAGTAGTGGGATGTCTGGGTCATTTAGGCTATGATTCTTTTAAGAAAAGGAATTTTTCGAGTTTCTGTGAATGAATTAAAGCAGAATGTCAACTTTTCTATCTCAAAATTTTACAGGGAAGTAAACCCTCATAATCAAGTACATCCATGGTAAATCTTGGATCCAAATGTAAGAAAGAAATTATGGGATATTGTAAATAATAAAATCTCTGGATTCTGTTAAAAAAAAAAAGAAATTATGAACTCTGATGAAAACAAGGAAGTGCTAGAGAAAAAGAAAGTACCTAGAAAAATTCTCCCAGCTGATCTGCCGTCAGTTTAAAGTGAGTGACTATTTAGTGCAGCCAATAGGCTGTTAAGTGGCAGTGGGGGCAGTCCACCAGCTGACAAAACTCAGAAATTATGGCTCTTTTATCTGAACTGTGAACTTGTAAAACTTAGCTAATAAAAGATTTAATAATAAAGTCATAATAATCGTTATATTAAAAATTTACATTTAGTGTTGTTTTCTGGAAGCATGTTCTTTTTGGGATATTTGACTTTGAATAAATATTGATTTTTTTCTAACTAGATATTTAGAATTCAGTCAAATAGGAATTTGGTGCATCTCTAATATACTTTAATATTTCTGATCCTGTCAAAGCTCATTAGCCAAAACTGCTGTTGACTACCACAGTAGGAGATTAGTCCAAAACAGCCTTGTTGAAATGTTCCTGTCTGAATATGCATTTTTCACCTCTCTTCAATGAAGTATTCAATTTACAAAGGCACATATCTTATATTATCACAAGTTTTTTTTCTTTCTCAACATTCTTCTTTTGCAAATCTTCAAATACCTAACTTATTGTTTCTAATTTAGACATGATATTTGCTTAGTAGACAGTAAGGGGATGCAAGTCCCTGTTTTCTGCTGAAAAAAAAAATGCATATTGATGTTCAGAATGGCAAGGGGCCTGAGAAGACATTGTATCAAGAAAACAGGGTAAGGGAGTGGGCGAAGGAATAGCATCAGGTGCAGCAGTGGCTAACTAGGGAGACTAGGAGGAAGATCCAATCTCTTAAGGTGCAATCTTGCTTTTGATCCTGAGAAGCAAAGTTCTCACCTTTCAACCTATCCTTTTTCCTCCTTCTTAGTGCCAGTTCCTCACCAGAGTAAAGAAATATCTTCTTTTATTCCCTCCCCAATCTACTCATGTTTCAACTTTCAAGCGTTGATGAGACAGAGCCTCTTTGATCTCTTTCTAAGTATTTCCTGAGTATTTCAACCTGTTGTCTCATGGGTTTAGTGAGCATCACAGATGATGATCCATTGATGTTTCCGGCTTACTGAGCCATTTATTATTACACTAATTATTACAAAATGCATTTTGGCAAGTACCCTTTCCTCTTAACTTTTAAACCCGTGTGTATTCTAAGGGAAATCTAGTCCATGTGTTTTTGACTCATTTGTGCCCAGGTCATTAGAATGTGGTTGATCAGAGCTAAATCAACTCTAAGTAGTGCTCTGGGCCATCTCATAACACACCCATGATCTTAGCTTCTGCAGGACATCACCAATCAGATTTTGTCTGGTTCGTGTGCAACTCCAGCTATTCTAAGTTGATCTATGACATACTTCCATGCACCTTTTCTTAATTAATTTCACATCTGTGTTGCTGTTTTCCTTGGATGCCCTATGTGAGACTGAGACAAGTTTGAGTACATGCTCTTTCTTCTAGAAAGGATCTAGAAATAGTAACAGAAATAATAATACCCAACATTTATTGAATATTTGCAATATACTAGGCACTGTAAAACTACATATATTTGATTCTCACAATGACCCAATGAAGTGGGTAAGATTATTATTTCCATTTTACAGATTAAATTATTATTTCCATTTTACAGACTATTTTACAGATTTTACCTACATCTAAGGTCACATCTATTATCTGTATACAACCACAGATAGAAACTTATCAGTCTAGCACCGCAGCCAGTGTTTTTGACCACTACGTACGTAGTCATTATATGAAGTTGTGACCCTATGTCAATAATAAATTGTATTTCCTTATAGTGAATGTGAGATACTTCTGTGAATAGGCTTGCCATTGTCAGCTTTCTTAGACAACTACTGCAGTGACTTATATATGTTAAGATTTGCATCCATTAGATACATGGCTATTTGTGAAAATGCCCATACAGATTTCCTTTTCTTCTTTTTCTTTTCTTTTTTTTTTTTTTTTTTGAGGAGGGGCAGAATCTCACTCTGTTGCCCAGGCTGGAGTGTAATGGCACAATCTTGGCTCACTGTAACCTCCACCTCCTGGGTTCAAGTGATTCTCCTGTCTCAGCCTCCCGAGTAACTGGGCTTACAGACGCCCACCACCAGGCCTGGCTAATTTTTTGTGTTTTTAGTAGAGACAGCATTTCACCATGCTGGCCAGGCTGGGCTTGAACTCCTGACTTCAGGTGATCCACCTGCCTCAGCCTCCCAAAGTGGTGGGATTACAGGTGTGAGCCACCACTCCCGGTCCCATACAAATTCCTTTGTGCAAGAAGACAGCAATTGGAGCCAGATCCATCTGCTTGTAGTAGATATCTTGCTATGTAATCTGATCCCAGAGGATATCTCAAAATGATGTGCAATTCAAGGTGAAAGATGCTGCTCCTGTCAAGGGGACTTGCCTGTGTGCTCTTTATATGACCAAATGCCCAGAAAGAACCAATGCCATGCACCTATGAGACATATGCCATGGACATACTGAATTGAATATTCAAACCCAGAAACCTTAATGGAAGACAGCAGGATGAACAAGATTGTACCTTTATAGGAATTTTATTAGCAGGACCAGCTTGTCTTCAAATGAAGATAAAGTCCTGTCCTCATAGCCCGTGTACACATTCATCTGCACCTTAAATTTCTTTGTGAAAATCTGGGTCAGGGAGACAGTTATATTTGTTGTGCATCTGCTCAGCCACATCTCTAGCCTTTCTCTAATTATTAGTCAAACCAAAATATGTTTAGGGAAGAGGTGCCCAGAGAACCAGGGGACAGCCACTGTCTCTGAACCATATAGAACCAGTTATGGATACTTGAGGCTGTGGCAGCTTCCTATCCCTGAGTTTGTGGCTTACCCTCTGATCACATTTTAGCCACACAACCTTAGGTCTCAAAGACATATTTAACCTCATAACTAAACTCCATAAAGAATTTTTTTTTAGGTTTTCTAATCAAAGCCTTAGCCAACCTACATCTTCCTTGTTATTTATTTTCTTATTGACAGGGTCACCCTCTGTTACCCAAGCTAGAATGCAGTGGCGTAATCATAGCTCACTATAACCTCAAACTCCTGGGCTCAAGCAATCCTCCTGCCTCAGCCTCCCAAGTAACTGGGACTACAGGCATGCAACACCATGCCTGGCTAATATTTTGACTTTTTATTTCTTTGTGGGGACAGAGTTTGTTGCCCATGTGGATCTTGAATCCTCACCTCAAGCAATCCCCCTGCCTTAGCCTCACTAGGTGCTGGGACTACAGATGTGGGCCACTGCACCTGGCCTCTGTACCTTCTTCTTGCATAATCTCATCAGATCATTTGCCATCTGTATTTTGACTCCCAACTCTCAGCCTCTAGTCGACGTCTCTCTACTGTGTTTATGAACTGCACATCCTTTTGCCTGCTAGACTTCTCTTTTCAGAGGTCGCATAGGTATCTGAAACTCAATGTCTCAAGTAGAATTTATCATCCCTGCTCCTTCTCAGCTTCCATACAGGCTGTGTCCCTTATATTCCAAATCTACAGTAAAAGACTGTAGATTTCCTCTCCTTCCTCATCTCCTTTACATCCAATCTACCCAGTTATGACAATTCTACCTCTTTCAAATGTCTTAAATCAGCACATCTGCTTCAGCCACTCTTCTTCTTTCACAACTCCTCCCCTGCAACTCCTCTGTCAGGCTACAAACATCACTCACCTGCATCTGCTCCAGCTCTCTCTGCCCCCAATTCACTCTCCACACTCTGTATGTATGATTCTCTCTTCAATGGCTCTCTATTGCTCTTTGGATAAAATCCTAAACCCTTACTGATGTGTCTTTCTGTCTAGATTGTGAGTTCATTGAGAAAATGGATGCTAGTCCCTACATTCATAATTAAATATTCATCAAATAATATTTGTTAAATGAATGAAAGTGCCTACACTGGTGCTACATGATGACAGAACTAATCTTTTCCCTGCAAAGGTGGTAAGAGAAGGATGGAGTGATAATCTATGCCTCTTTTGACCCACATCTTTAAATAGGAGAGAAGGACATTGACACTGTTTGGCGTACTCCAGTTATGTGTCCCTTAAAATAGTTTAGAGGGATAAGCTCATTGCATCCCAGCAGGTACCTTGTAAGTATCATCATCTTCATTTTACAGATGAGAAACTGAGGTCCAGTAAAGAATGTGCCCAAGCTCACACATCTTAGTAATTGGCCAAACCATCATTCAAGGCTTCGTCTATCTAACTCCAAAGCTGGGCCTCCATTGATCATATAAAATTCAATCCAGGAACTAAGTCCAGTAACCTTGTAAATGAACCATCTCAGATCCAGGCATCATGCCCACCTTCCCTCAATGTGGCCAACACACTCATTCAACCTTCCATTCCACCCACAAAACCTCCCCAATCACAGTTCATGGGCTCCAGCAGAGCTCAGAGTTTGCCGATCTGGTGTAGAGATAAGAAGTCACTCACATAACTTTTCTGATCCAATCATATCCACCTTATTTTCCTGGACCATATAGAGAGTTTTAGTTAAAATTCCTATCTATTACTGCTTAAAGACACATTTCTCATTTTTGCAGGTTCTGATACTTCAAAAGAATGAGGAGCTAATAAAAATAGCCAGGTTGCAAAGAGGAAAATGGATTTCCTGCATCACACTTTGAAGCTTTCAGAATTTTGGACCCAGTTACTCATGTGACTGGAGCAACTTGAGCATTGTAAGATTTAACACAATTCCTTGAAGAACAAAAATGTCTGAGTGAGGAAAACAGTAACATAGGGTCGTAAGCTCAGGGAAAACTAGTATAAAACGGGATCTAAGGCCGGGCGCGGTGGCTCAAGCCTGTAATCCCAGCCCTTTGGGAGGCCGAGACGGGCGGATCACGAGGTCAGGAGATCGAGACCATCCTGGCTAACATGGTGAAACCCCATCTCTACTAAAAAATACAAAAAAACTAGCTGGGCGAGGTGGCGGGCGCCTGTAGTCCCAGCTACTCGGGAGGCTGAGGCAGGAGAATGGCGTAAACCCGGGAGGCGGGGCTTGCAGTGAGCTGAGATCCCGCCACTGCACTCCAGCCCAGGCGACAGAGCTAGACTCCATCTCAAAAAAAAAAAAAAGAAAAAAAAAAAAAAAAAAAAAACGGGATCTAATATCTGACTTGATTCATTGTAAAATTCAACCACATTCACAAACACTTACTATGTACCTAGCACTGGATACAGAAATAAATAAGGCGTAGCCCCTGCTGGTGAGCTCACAGTCTAGCCAGGGAGACAGACCCAAAAACAAATAAGTAACAATTTATGATTATAATTTCATATAGAAGTACCTAAAAGAGAAAGGATAAAGAGTAAAAAATTTGTTTGGGGAATCCTAGGAAACTTGAGATTCTCAAAGGAAGTGGCGTCTAAGTAGGGTTTTGAAGGACAAATAGGAGTTCATTAGACTGAAAAGTGAAGAAAAGTACTCTAGGCAGAGAGGAAAGCACAAGCAAAGATGAGCAAACAAACAAAAAACTCCATGGAGTTTAACTATAAGTTAGCGAGTTGGACAAATGGAATCTAGCTCATTGGTGTCCTTGTTAAAACATAATCTGTGTTTGCAGCAGAGACTGAAAGTTGCTGCTCATCCTCCCTCTCTTCCTTAGAAATGCCACCATGAGACTGTATTTCCAAGTTCCCTTTAATCCAGAGTGGTCTGTGAGATATAAGCAGACATTGTAGGGTGGGGCTCCCTTTCTTCATTCTTCCTGTTTCCTGCTTGGAATCTAACCTGATGGCTGGTGCTCCAGTAGCCGTCTTGGATGATGAACCAGTCTTGATGATGGAAATCATGCACTAAAGAGGGAGGGGAAGAAAGACCCTGCATCCCCCATGACATTGAAAGCTTGCATTGTAGCCAATAACTGCCTATTTCTGTACTTCATATTATGTAAAATAAAAACAAACCCCAAAATCTTGTTTAAGACTTTATTATCTGGGTTTCTATTATATGCAGCTGAAAACAATTCCTAGTGGAAACAATTTATTTCCTTCTGTGTATATCAACGTTTCCCAAACAGCAGGGAATGCAGCTCCAGAGAAAATATTCATAATGGTTAAGAGCTGGGATTCAGGAGTCAGACTGCCTGACTCTACCACGACTAGCTTGGCAATCAGCTAATTCCTCAATTGTCTTTTGCCTCTGTCCTCTTTTTAATTGTTTAGAGTCACCGAATCTCTATGTTGCCCAGCCGAGTCTCAAACTTCTGGGCTCAAGTGATCCTCCTGCCTTGGCTTCTGGAGTAGCTGGGACTACAGGTGACTGCTACTGCCCCTGGCTCTTCTTTTTTTTTTTTTTTAATAATAGGGATAATAATAGTACTTCTAGGTTGGTTGTGAAGATCAAGTTAAAAGAAATAACCCATGTAAAGTGCTTTAGGTGTGCCCAGCACCTAATAATCAAGCAACAAATATGTTGTTATCATTTTTAATTTTAGTTCTGTGAATCCAGAAGTTACCATCAGAGAAATCCCAGGAGAGGACTGGGGCTGTTCCAGCTTGGGTGAAGGTCCAGGAGGCCAGAAGTTTGGAACACTAAGATTGGCCTAGCCTGGGTCCCAAGATCACCTTGGTGGTGGAGATGATGCAGCTCAGGAGGTATCAATCAAGAATGTTAACAGAAAGTGGCAAGGAGGTGAGTGCTGGGCAAACAAAGACAAAGGCTTCCCCATACCCTTAATTTTCCTGTTGAGGATATTGGGAAAATATGTGTCTGCTAAGCTGTCAAACTTTTTGTACTGATGATTTAAGGAATTGCTATCATCAGCATTCTCATCAGTCTTGGGGCTGTTTTTCTTTTTTATTAGACTTAGCACAGAGTTGAGATCTCACTGTTCTCTAGGTGCTGAGGCAGCTCCTGGAAGACCCTGCAGAGTTCAGCCCCTGCCTCTGCTCCCCTTCCATCACTAGCCAATGATAGGAACAATATGTGTATGCAGAGACAAGGCAGCAACATTCACTACTGAGACTGTCACTCTCAGGGGAAAAAGCATGGATGCCTAAACTGCTAACAAAGAGTCTGTAGAAGAAACAGAAAACAGCCCAGAAACTAAGCTGGCTGTGTGTGTGCTATTATGCTGCAAAATGTTCCAGCTCTGATGACACAGCTGTGTGTGTGTGTGTGTGTGTGTGTGTGTGTGTGTGTGTATGTGTATTCATCATGTTTTTTTTTTCTGTATTCTGATGATTTGACATCTGAGCCTTGCTGATCCTGGAGAAACTGCCTTCCCAGGGTTAGCTAATTCCTAGAGATAGCAAACAACTGGCTAAGGAGCATGCTTTTGAAATGCAAACCAACCAATCCAGACTCCACACCCTCTACTGGACTTGCTCACACCAGGCCACTGTCTACCTGCTTTTATCATCCCAGGCCTGGGTACCAGACAACTAGGGAAAGCCCCTATGTCCCAGAGCTTCCTAAAATTAGTTAGACTGGCTAATCCTAAACCAGTTTACCTTGCCCTTTCATTCCTGCAAAAAAAAACACAAGAAAAGCTGCTCACATTTCCCCCTCATTCCCTGTGCCTCCTGGTTGATCCAGGTGCTTCCCCATGTGGTCCTGCATGGCGTGCCGTGCCTTCTGTATCTAGGGATCTGTGCCTATACAAACTTCTTCCAGGCTGGGCATGGTGGCTCATGCCTATAATCCCAGCGTTTTGGGAGGCCAAAGCAGGAGGATCACTTCAGTGCAGGAGTTTGAGACCAGCCTGGGCAACATAGCCAGACACTGTCCCTACAAAAAAAAAAAAAAAAAAAAAATTATCTGGGTGAGGTGGCTCATGCCTGTAGTCCCAGCTACTCAGGAGGCTGAGGTTGGGTGGGGGTTGCTTCAGTCCAGGAGATCAAGGCTGAAACTTCAGCAATGCATCCAGCTGGGGTGACAGAGGGAGATCCTACCTCAAAAAAAAAAAAAAAAAGATCTTTCTTCTTGACAGTCATTTCCATGTCTGTCTTACCATACGTGATAAATACAAGTCCCGGGTACTGTTTAAAACAGTGTGTGGAGAGTGTGTGTGTGTGTGTGTGTGGTGTGTGGTATGTGTGTGTAGGATGTGGGGTGTGGTTGTGTGTGTGGTGTGTGTTGTGTGTGTGGTGTGTCTCTGTGTGTGTTGTGTGGGGTGTGGTTGTATGTGTGTGTGGCTTGTGTGTGTGTTGTGAGGCGTGGTTGCATGTGTGTGGTGTAGTGTGTTCTGTGTGGTGTGGTTGTATGTGTGTGGTGTGGTGTGTGTGGTATGTGTTGTGTGTGGTTTGGTGTGGTGTGTGTAGTGTGGTTGTATGTGTGTGGTGTGTGTGTGGGGTGTGTGTGGTGTGTTGGGTATGTGTGGGGTGTGTGTGGTGTGTGTGGTGTGCACTGTCGTGTGGTAGTGTGTGTGTGGAGTGTGTGGTGTGTATGGTGTGAGTGGTGTGTGTGTAGGGGGTGTGGTGTGTGGTGTGTTATGTGTGGTG
>NC_045436.1:136145104-136173608 GCF_002776525.5 Piliocolobus tephrosceles | reverse complement strand
TGTGTGTGCAGTGTGTGGTGTGTTGTGTGTTGTGTGTGTGTTTCTGTTGTAGTGTGTGTGGGGTGTGTGTGTGTGTGGTGTGTACACACAGCATATGCAAATCTGCAATGTTTAGGAAGAGCAGACTTAACTTTTCTTAAGCTCAAATTTCCTCCGGAACTTGCACAAGAGATGCCAGGCTTTCTGATGCTGGTGATGGCCCTGTTTGCCAAGTGTTTATCTCATGAATCATAACATTGGCCTCTCATTTTATTTTATTGGATCAATTCTCTTGGGAACATATTTTGTATCCAAAGAAATGATATTAAGAATATTCAATAAGCCAATTTTGCTGTTATATATCAACAACTCAGAGATTTCTCAAAGAGTTTATGACTGGTTTTGGTTATCTTAGAATCTTTTTATTTTTATATTTTAGAGACAGGGATTTGCTCATAGCTCACTGCAGACTCAAATTCCTGGGCTCAAGTGATCCTCCTGCTTTGGCCTCCTGAGTAACTAGGATTACAGGCATGTACCACCATGCCCAGCTAAGTTTTTAAATTTTTATTTTTGTAGAAACAGGATGTCTCTATGATGCCCAGGTTGGTCTTAAACTCCTGGGCTCAAGGGAACCTCCCTCTTTGGCCTCCGGAAGTGTTGGGCTTACAGGAATGAGCCACCTCACCCAGCCAATCTTAGCATCTTAAAGCAGAAGTCTACCAGGCATGTCTGAAAGTGTGGGAAGAGAGCTGTGATCAGCAGTGAATGACACCTTGAGGACACTCTGGGGTTGGCAGAGTGATGGACTCTTTCTAGGAAGAATGAAGTGAACCTTCCCCAAAATCCAAAAGGCACTGACTGGAACTGATTTTGTTTCAAGCAGATGAGTGAAGGATGAACTTTTGACATGAGAAGAAAATCTTTACCCTTTAAAGAAGAAAAATAATGATTAAAATCATTTCAGTGTTCATTTTGCCAAGCTCTTTGCTTAGTTCCTAGAAACCACCCAAGGTTTGTAGCCAGATACTTTGAAGCTCACCATCACTGTCACCAGCAGTACCTGGATAATGGAGTTGGTGGACCCTGTATGGCTTTCCTTTTCTTTCTTTCTTCCTTCCTTCCTTCCTTCCTTCCTTCCTTCCTTCCTTCCTTCCTTCCTTCCTTCCTTCCTTCCTTCCTTTTTTTTTTTTCTTTTGAGATGATGTCTCACTCTGTTGCCCAGGCTGAAGTGCCATGGTGCGATCTCGGCTCACTGCAACCTCTGCCTCCCAGGAGGTTCTCCTGCCTCAGCCTCCTGAGTAGCTGGGATTACAGGCACACATCACCACATCTGGCTAATTTTTGTATTTTTAGTTGAGATGTGGTTTCACAATTTTGGCCAAGCTGGTCTTGAACTCCTGACCTCAAATGATCCAGATAAGATTGTTTTAGAGGCTGAATGCATGTTCACGTCACAATGTGGTTCTGTGATTAAGTTCTTGATGACAACTGTCTTGTTAACTATGATTATTGAAGGTAAAGGTCAAAGGTCAACATAGCGGATGACAGCTCCATTCTTTCTCCACTGTGAAGATTGGTGGAGAAGAAAGGAAACCAAAGTTTCCTAGAAGTCCGATTTTGTTTCCTACTCTGCACATATTATTTCATCTAAAATCCTCAGAATGGCTGGGCATTGTGGCTCACGCCTATAATCGCAGCACTTATGGAGCCCTGTATGGCTTTTTTTTTTTTACTCTTATTTCTTCTTTATATCCCTGGGGCAAATTAGTGTTCAACAAATGCCTGTTAATAAAGGACAGCTTGATCTCCAGTTGCAAGTAATACATGTCATCTGTTATAGGCAGAATCCTGACCCCATAAGGACATCTACATCCTAATTCCCAGGACATGTGAATATACTAGATTGCATGGCAAAGAGAGAATTAAGGTTGGAGATGGAATTAAGGCTTCTATCAGCAGACTTTTAAATAAGGGAGATTATTCGGAGTTATTGGGTAGGCCCAATATAATCACAAGGGCCCTTGAACGTGGAAGAGGGAATCAGAAGATAGAATCACAGTGATGTAGTGTGAGACCTGGCCCATCCTTGCTGGCTGTGAAGATGGAGTAAAGCAGCCACTAGCCAAGGAATGTGAGGAATGTAAGAAAGACAGGATCTCCCCTATAGCTTCCAAAGGAATCCAGCCTTGCCGACACTTTGATTTTAGTGCTGTAAGACCCATGTGGACTTCTGCCCTTCAGAACGCTAAGATAATACGTGTTGTTTTTGGTCACTAAATTTGTGGTCATTTGTTGCAACAGCAATGGGAAAGGACCATGCCATCTCTGACTCCATTATCACAACCAGTGTAGAACTGACTGGTTTTCATTATTTAGCCTAACTGCCGCATTCTCCCGTTCCTATCAGCAGTACTCTACCCAGATTGCTAGGACACAGAAAATAATTGTCCGCCTTCAATTATCATCTGAGAACCCACAGACACATGCTTAAAGGTCTTCAATTCAAGGTCTAGGTATAATTCAGCTTCTCAAGATATGGCACTTGAATCCTAAAGAGTGGATGAGCTGTTCATGTGTTTCCTTTGAACTCAGCCTCTGTAACTCACCAGGGGAGGTGTGAGGTAGCAGCCCACAGGCAGAGTTATTCAGCAGTCCTCTCTCCTGCGGGGCTCTTCTCCCCACCAGTCCCATCTGTTTGCATTCTGCTGGGCAGGAACCACTCAAAACGGATTTAGCCTCTCCTTTATGCCAGCTTCAGGGAAAGCCAAATGTGGCTCTGTCAGCAAGTAGGAGATTAAAGAGCTACCACTCCTCACCTCCAGCCGAGCAGAAAGGAGGCCACAGTGAAGTACCTCTCTCCCTCCAGGAGGGCTCTACTGACCATCTCCTTATACTCTGTTCCCTTGGCCTCTCAGAATTTAAGTGAGACCTTGACCACTGCAGAGTTTTCAGTTTATTGACACTACAGGCATATCCAAATGTGTTTTAAGAAATTGTATATTTTAAATGTTTACATTTAATAGATTAACACATTTAGTCCATAAAAAAGCAATGCCATGTAATGATGCAATTCAGGATTTACAAAAGTATTAATTCATAGCACACTACAGGCACTGTAGATTGCTAATGGGGTATGTAGTAAGTTGATGTAATGAACGTCATCTTTGAATTCTGCCCATTCATTTCTGTGACTCTTCGGAGTCGATGATTTGGAGAAAAAGTTGAGTATAAATACGAAACTCACTGTGGGTGGGAGGCCTCAGCCAAGTAGAACTCCTGCCCCACACCTCTCCACATCAGCCCTGACATCCACCTCCCTTCCCTGCTTGAAGTGATCCCAAACATTCCTGTCTGCACTGGGAATGACAGTGAGTAATTTAGTGATAAGACATCAGAGGCTTCATGAAGCATATAGGAAAAAGGAGGAAGGGGAGCTAGGCTGAGATGGATATGTGGCCTTCATGCCTGCAGAATCCAAAATGTATTCTCTCCAGTTGGTCGTTCATTTCAGTAAACAATTTGTATTAGGAACTTAAGCTTGCGAAAACATAACTCAGAGAGAAATTATGACATTTTTAAGTGTAGTTTCGTTCCTGCAAAGACGCTAATTGCTGAAGGAGAACTCTTTAGCATTGGAGAGGAAGGAAGTGTACCCTACCTCTTTATGTTCCATTTCTTTAGGAATATCTGAGCTTAAGGGGTGGTGCTGTCAATGGGCTCCAATGACCCTAGAGAGGCCTCAGACTCATAACAGAGCTGTGGTCTATTTTTAAGCCTGACTTGAAGGTATGGAAGTTATTGGAGCTTTGCTAAATGGGCTGACATGAAGTTGAGAAGTCTCTCCCCTGGCCTCTACCACCACACAGTTGGCTGTCACTGAATATTTTTATTAACATGGGAAAACAGGTAATAATACAGAAAATTGTGTATTCCAAAATTGGCGACATTCTCTGGTCTGAAGTATTTATGATTTTCTTTTCCAGTTGCATAAACTGTAGGAAACCACTTTTACATTGTAGAGTTATTGCTGCACAAGAGAACTGAAGATCTACTTCTTTATTGTTAGTGGAGAGGAAGTTTTATGTAAATGAAACCGCAACTCCAAGTATAATGAGCCTACAGCAATGGTCTGAGACAAATTTCCTTTCTCTTCTTCTTGCTTCCTGGCTTCCTTTCTTCTTTCCTCCCTCCCTTGCTCTTTTCTTCCCTCCCTTCCTTCCTCCCTTTATCCTCCCTTCCTCCCTTCCTTCCTCCTTCTCTAGTGGTGCAGTTCAGGCCATGCTTATAGTTTAAACCCCCTTAAGTCATTTATTATACCTGGAACATAAAGTGCGAAGTATGAAAATGTAGGGAAGGGCACTTCTGAATCTTGAGGAGAGCTTCAAACACACTGATTCCCGATCCACTTGCAGAAATTCTTATTTGATTGGTCTGGGGGTGGCCTCGGCACCAGGATTTATAAAAGCTCCATAAGTGGTTCCAGTGTGAAGTCAAGGCTGAGAACTACTGGTTGAAGAAAAATCAATGCTGATTTGGTCAAATGATTGGTTTATGTGCTTCCTTGTCGACAAAACTGGCTAAACAAAATGACTGTGTTGGAGTTTTTGAACGGATATGACCTCAAAGTGATTTTTTTTTTTAATTCAAAATGAGACAGTGCTGGCTTGAAATAATACAGTTCCAATCATATTCTTTCATATTCTCTCCTCCAGTCTGTGGGTCTGCTTCAAACTTGCTAACACAATACAGGCAGAGCTTCATTGTAGGCTGATGAAGTTTTTGAACCGCGAAGTCAGATTGTACAGCACAAATTCAATTATAATCCTAACATGACCACTGGCCAACTATCCCAATGCAGAGAGTATGAAGTCAGTTCCTTGGAGTGCTTTCAGCCGATATTTTTGGCATGGTTCCCAGATCATCAACAAGATGCTGTCCTTGACATCTGGAATACCCATCTAAGATGCAAGCAAATAGTTTTGAAATAAAGTTAGGTCTCTTGACCAATTAGAAATGTCTTTTTGACAGAAACCCTGTGCAATTTATTACCTATCCAGATAGTTTCCAGCAGGTATGAATTTCCAATGATTCTGGGTTATTGATTGTTTCGTGATCAGGATGGAAACTGAAAGGTAATGTGGCATGAGTTCCAACTGGGGATAGTTAAATAACAATGAAACGTGTAGACGATTAAGCACCTGTGAGCAATTACTGGTGGTGCGTTTGGATGAGCCAGAACTCAGGCCTGGTACTCTGCTCTTCTTTCCTACCGAGACTGTGGCATAAAATGTCTGTTTTAAAACTGCACTGTAGTGCTATTGGCTATTACAGTACCAAGGTCTCACCTATAACTGGGAGGCTCCAGACATTGCAAAAGCATGTTTACATGTGTGTTGAGTTAGAGAAGGATTTCTCAACCTTGGCATTGCTGACATTTTGGGCTGGGCAATTCTTTGTTGTAAGGTGGTGTTCTGTGAATTAAATGTAGGATATTTAGCAGCACCTGGCCTCTACCTACGAGGTACCAATAGTTGTGACAACCAGAGATGTCTTCAGATATTGTCAAATGTCCCCCAAAGGTAGGGAGGGAGGTGAGGACTGGGTAAAATTGCCCCAGTTGAGAATCAGTGAGTGGTTCTCTTGGTTTCATAATATAAGAAAAATAAGATTTTTAAAAAATACAAAGCCAGAATGATGATTCTAAGTCACTTCTTAGATTTCATTCGTGGCAAATGAATCTCCTTTTTCTTTATTTGTCATACACAACAGATTTGATTTTTCAGTCATCTTTATATGCTCCGTGGTGCTCAACACAATGTTCTATTCACATAGTAGGCCCTCAGCAATGCTCTCTGAATGAGTAAAAGGATCCATTTTTCCCCTACTTCAGTCCACATGTTCTAGGTGAGCTCCTGGGAATTTAAAATGTGGCCTAAGCCAAGCCAATAAGACCACTCCATTTCTCTGGACATAGTAATAGCTACCAGGCTCACACACACCAGAGCCAGTTTTGTGAAAGTGAATTGCAGGACTTGATGGGAATGTTGGGATCAGCACACTCAGTTTAGCTTTTTGTTGTTGCTATTGTTTTTCCTGCTGGTTTTGAACATGGAAGGATGTCACCCCTAGAATTCTGGCAGCCTTGTGATGCTACAAGCTCATATAAGAGGAGAGCCTATTGGAGAGTTGACCAGTAAAGATGGAGCAGAGCTGAGAGATGAAAGGAAGGATGTCAGATCCTGATTTGTACCTCTCAATCTGGTGGCTTCTCGCTGTGGTATTTCTAGCCTTGACTGTCTCTGGACTCATCGGTTGCTTGAGCCAATATTTTCCTGCATATTTATCTATTTCCATTTTTATTATATTTTGTTTAAGCCAGTTTAATAGACTTTCTATCACCTGAGATAAGAAAAGTCCTCATTTAGGCTGGGTACAGTGGCTCATGCCTGTAATGCTAGCACTTTTGGAGCATGGATGCCCTGCTTAGGTGGGTGGATTGCTTGAGACCAGGAGTTCAAGACCAGCCTGGCCAATATGGTAAAACCCAGTCTCTACGAAAAAAAAAAAAAAAAAAAAATACAAAAATTAGCTGGGCGTGGTGACAGGTGCCTGTAGTCCCAGCTACTTGGGAGGCTGAGGCAGGAGGATCACTTGAACCTGTGAGATTGAGGCTGCAGTGAGCCGTGATGGCACCACTGCACTCCATCCTGGGCAACAGAATGAGATCCTGTCTCAAGAAACAAACCAAACAAAAAAAATCTGTGAAGAATGACAATGGTAGTTTAATGGGAATTGCATTTAATCTACAAATTACTTTGGGCATATGGCCATTTTCATAGTATTGATTCATCCTATCCATAAGCATATAATGTTTCTCCATTTATTTGTTTCCTCTCTGATTTCTTTGAGCAGTGGTTTCTAGTTCTTGAAGAGCTCTTTCACTTCCCTTGTTAGTTGTGTGTCTAGCTATTTTATTCTTTTTCCAGCACTTTTGAATGGGAGTTCATTCATGATTTGGCTCTCTGCTTGCCTGTTGTTGGTGTATAGGAATGCTAGCGATTTTTGCACACTGATTTTATATCCTGAGATTTTGCTGAAGTTGCTTAAGAAGTTGCTTCTCAGCATAAGAAGATTTTGTGCTGAGATGATGTTTTCTAGATATAGGATCTATCATCTGCAAACAAAGATAATTTTGCTTCCTCTCTCCCTATTTGAATGTGCTTTATTTCTTTCTCTTGCCTGATTGCCCTGGCCAGAACTTCCAATACTATATTGAATAGGAGTGGTGAGAGAGGGTATCCTTGTCTTGTGCCAGTTTTCAAGGGGAATGCTTCCAGCTTTTGCCCATTCAGTATGACAGTGACTGTGGGTTTGCCATATATGGCTTTTATTATTTTGAGGTATGCTCCTTCAATACCTAGTTTATTGAGAGTTTTTAACATGAAGCGATGTTGAATTTTATCAAAACGTTTTTCTGCATCTATTGAGATAATCATGTGGCTTTTATCCTTAGTTCTGTTTATGTGATGAATCACATGTATTGATTTGCATGTGTGGAACCAATCCTGCATCCCCGGGATGAAGCCAACTTGATTGTGATGAATAAGCTTTTTGATATGCTGTTGGATTCCACAAACAATCCCATTAAAAAGTACGTACAGAATATAAACAGGCACTTCTCAAAAGAAGACATGAGTGGCTGGCAAGATGGCCAAATAGGAACAGCTCCAGTCTGCAGTTCCCAGTGAGATCAATGCAGAAGATGGGAAACTCCCTCCCCTAGCCAAGGGAAGCCCTGAGGGACTGTGTCATGAGGAATGGTGCTCTCTGGCAGAGATACTACACTTTTCCAACCGTCTTCACAAACTGAAGACCAGAAGATTCCCTCAGGTGCTTATGCCACCAGGGCCCTGGGTTTCAAGCACAAAACTAGGCAGCCATTTGGGCAGACAGCAAGCTAGCTGCAGGAGTATTTTTTCATACCCCAGTGGCACCTGGAAAGCCAACGAGACAGAACCATTGAGTCCCCTGGAAAGGGGGCTGAAGCCAGGGAGCCAGGTGGTCTAGCTCAGTAGATCCCACCCCCATGGAGCCTAGCAAGCTAAGATGCACTGGCTTAAAATTCTTGCTGTCAACACAGCAGTCTGAAGTCAACCTGGGATGCTCGAGCTTGGTGGGGGGAGGGGCGTCTGTCATTGCTGAGGCTTGAGTAGGTGGTTTCCCCCTCACAGTGTAAACAAAGCCGCTGGGAAGTTCAAACTTGGTAGAGCCCACCACAGCTTGGCAAAGTCGCTATAGCCAGACTGACTCTCCAGATTCCTCCTCTCTGGGCAGGGTATCCCTGAAAGAAAAGCAATAGCCCCAGTCAAGGGCTTATAATAAAACTCCCAACTCCCTGGGACAGAGAATCTGGGGGAAGGGGCAGCTGTGGGCATAGCTTCAGCAGACATAAATGTTTCTACCTGCTTGCTCTGAAGAGAGCAGCAGATCTCCTGGCACAGTGCTCAAGCTCTGCTAAGGGAAAGACTGCCCCTCAAGTGGGTCCCTGACCCCTGTGCCTCCTGACTGGGAGACAACTCCCAACAGGGGTCAACAGACACCTCAAACAGGAGAGTTCTGGCTTGCATCTGCCAGGTGCCCCTCTGGGATGAGGCTTCCAGAGAAAGGAACAGATAGCAATCTTTGCTGTTCTGCAGCCTGTGCTGGTGATACCCAGGCAAAAAGCGTCTGGAGTGGACCTCCAGCAAACCTGCAAAAGAGGGCCCTGACTGTTAGTAGGAAAACTAACAAACAGAAAGGAATAGCATCAACATCAGCAAAAAGGACATCCACAGAGAAATCCCATCCAAAGGTCACCAATAGCAAAGACAAAAGGTAGATAAATCCACAAAGATGAGGGGAAAACCAGCTTAAAAGGCTGAAAATTCAAAAAACCAGAATGCTCTTCTCCTCCAAAGGATCACAACTCCTCGCCAGCAAGGAAACAAAACTGGATAGAGAATGAGTTTGATGAATTGACAGAAGTAAGCTTCAGAAGGTGGACAATAATAAACTCCTCTGAGCTAAAGGAGGATGTTCCAACCCAATGCAAGGAGGCTAAGAACCCTGAAAAAAGATTAGATGAATTGCTAACTAGAAGAACCAGTTTAGAGAAGAACATAAATGACATGATGGAGCTGAAAAACACAGCACAACAACTTGGTGAAGCATACACAAGTGTCAATAGCTGAATCGATCAAGTGGAAGAAAGGGTATCAGAGATTTAAGATCAACTTAATGAAATAAAGTGTGAAGACAAGATTACAGAGAAAAGAATGAAAAGGAATGAACAAAGCCTCTAAGAACTATGGGACTATGTGAAAAGACCAAACTTACATTTGATTTGTGTACCTGAAAGTGACAGGGAGAATGGAATCAAGTTGGAAAATACCCTTCAGGGTATTATCCAGGAAAATTTCCCCAACCTAGCAAGACAGGCCAACATTCAAATTCAGGAAACACAGAGAACACCATAAAGATACTAGTCGAGAAGAGCAACCACGAACACAATTTTCACATTCACCAAGGTTGAAATGAAGGAAAAAATGTTAAGGGCAGCCAGAGATAAAGGTTGGGTTAGGGAAGCCCATAAGACTAACAGTGAATCTATCTGCAGAAACCCTACAAGCCAGAGGAGAGTTGGGGCCAATATTCAACATTCTTAAAGAAAAGAACTTTTAACCCAGAATATCATATCCAGCCAAACTAAGCTTCACAAGTCAAGGAGAAATAAAATCTTTTACAGTCAAGTAAATGTTGGGAGATTTTGTTACCACCAGACCTGCCTTATAAGAGTTCCTGAAGAAAGCACTAAATATGGAAAGGAAAAACTGGTACCAGTCACTGCAAAAACATACCAAATTGTAAAGACCATCGACACTATGAAGAAACTGCATCAACTAATTGGCAAAATAACCAGTTAGTATCATAATGACAGGATAAAATTCACACATAACAACATTAATCTTAAATGTAAATGGGCTAAATGCCCAAATTAAAAGACACAGACGGGCAAATTGGACAAAGAGTCAAGACCCATTGGTGTGCTATATTGAGGAGCCCCATCTCACATGCAGAGATACACACAGAATCAAAATAAAGGGACAGAGGAAGATTTACTAAGTAAAAGGAAAGAAAAAAAAAAAAAAAAAACAAAGATGTCAGTTGTCTCTGTTTGCAGATGACATGATTGCATATTTAGAAAACCACATAATCTCAGCCCCAAATCTCCTTAAGCTGATTAGCAACTTCAGCAAAGTCTCAGAATACAAAATCAATGTGCAAAAGTCAAAAGCATTCCTATACACCAGTAATAGACAAACAGAGAGCCAAACCATGAGTGAACTCCCCTTCACAGTTGCCAAAAAGAGAATAAAAAACCTTGGAATACAACTTGCAAAGAATGTGAAGGACCACTTCAAGGAGAACTACAAACCACTGCTCAAGGAAATAAGACAGGATACAAACAAATGGAAAAATATTTCATGCTCATGGATAGGAAGAATCAATATCATGAAAAAGGCCATACTGCTCAAAGTAATTTATAGATTCAGTGCTATCCCCATCAAGCTAACATTGACTTTCTTCACAGAATTAGAAAAAAAAATACTTTAAAATTCATATGGAACCAAAAAAAGAGCCCATATGTGGCATAGTTGCACACGCCTGTAATCCCAGCTACCCAGGAGACTGAGGCAGGAGAATCACTTGAACCCAGGAGGCAAAGGTTGCAGTGAATTGAGATCATGCCACTGCATGCCAGCCTGGGTGACAGAGAGAGACTCTGTCAAAAATAAATATATATATATATATATATATATATATATATTACAGCTCATATAGCCAAGACAATCCTCAGCACAAAGAACAAAGCTGGAGACATCACACTATCTGACTTTGAACTACACTACAAGGCTACAGTAACCAAAACAGCATGGTATTCATACCAAAACAGATATATAGACCAATGGAACAGAACAAAGACCTCAGAAATAACACCACACATCTCCAACCATTTGATCTTTGACAAACCGGACAAAAACAAGAAATGAGGAAAGGATTCCCTATTTAATAAATGGTGTTGAGAAAACTGGCTAGCCATATGCAGAAAACTGAAACTGGACCCCTTCCTTATACCTTGTACAAAAATTAACTCAAGATGGATTAGAGACTTAAATGTTAGACCTAAAACCATAAAAACCCTAGAAGAAAATCTAGGCAATACCATTCAGGACACAGGCATGGGCAAAGACTTCATGACTAAAACACCAAAAGCAATGGCAACAAAAGCCAAAATTGACTAATTCCCACGCTTTAAACTAAGGAGCTTCTGCACAGCAAGAGAAACTATCATCAAACCTGCAGAATGGGAGAATATTTTTGCAATCTATCCATCTGGCAAAGGGCTAATATCCAGAATCTACAAGGAACTTAAACTTACAAGAAAAAAACAACCCCATCAAAAAGCTGGCAAAGGATATGAACAGACACTTCTCAAAAGAAGACATTTATGCCACCAACAAACATATGAAAAAAACTCATCGGCCGGGCGTGGTGGCTCCAGCCTGTAATCCCAGCACTTTGGGAGGCCAAGACGGGCAGATCACGAGGTCAGGAGATCGAGACCATCCTGGCTAATACGGTGAAATCCCGTCTCTACTAAAAAATACAAAAAAACTAGCCGGGCGAGGTGGCGGGTGCCTGTAGTCCCAGCTACTTGGGAGGCTGAGGCAGGAGAATGGCGTAAACCCGGGGGGCGGAGCTTGCAGTGAGCTGAGATCCGGCCACTGCACTCCAGCCTGGGCGACAGAGAGAGACTCCGTTTCAAAAAAAAAAAAAAAAACCTCATCATCACTGGCTATTAGAGAAACGCAAATCAAAACCACAATGAGATACCATCTCATGCCAGTTAGACTGGCAATCATTAAAAAGTCAGGAAACAACAGATGCTGGAGAGGATGTGGGGAAATAGGAACCCTTTTACACTGTTGGTGGGAGTGTAAATTAGTTCAACCATTGTGGTTGACAGTGTAGTGATTCCTCAAAGATCTCAACCAGAAATACCATTTGACCCAGCAATCTCATTACCGGGTATATACCTAAAGGATTATAAATAATTCTACTATGAAGACACATGCACACATATGTTTATTGCAGCACTATTCACTATAGCAAAGACTTTGAACCAACCCAAATGTCCATCAATGATAGACTGGATAAAGAAAATGTGGCACATATACACCATGGAATACTAGGCAGCCATAAAAAAGAATGAGTTTGTGTCCTTTGCAGGGACGTGGATAAAGCTGGAAACCATCATTCTCAGCAAACTAACACAGGAACAGAAAACCAAACACAGCATGTTCTCACTCGTAAGTGGGAGTTGAATGATGAGGACACATGGACACAGTGAGAGGAATGTCACACACCAGACTTATCAGCTGGGGGGTGGGCGGTGTAGGGGAAGGATTGCATTAGGAGAAATACCTAATGTAGATGATGGGTTGATGGGTGCAGCAAACAACCATGACACATGTATACCTATGTAACAAACATGTATCCCAGAACTTAAAGTATAATAAAAAAAGAAAAAGAAAAAGAAGACATATATGTGGTCAACAAGCATATAAATAAAAGTTCTACATCACCAATCAGTAAAGAAATGCAAAAACCACAATGAGAATCTTACACCAGTCAGAATAGCTATTATTTAAAAGTAAAACAACAACAACAAGAATAAACAGATGCTGGTGAGGTTGCAGAAGAAAGGGAAAGCTTTTACAGCATTGGTGCAAGTGTAAATCAGTTCAACCATTGTGAAAGACGGTGTGGTAATTTCTCAATGACCTAGAAGCAGAAATACCATTTGACCCAGAAATCCCATTACTGAGTATATATCCAAAGGAATGTAAATCACTCTGTTATAAAGACACATGAACGTGTATATTCATTGCAGCACTTATTCACAATAGCAAAGACATGGAATCAACCTAAATGCCCATCAATGATAGACTGGATAAAGAAAATGTGGTACATATACACATATCATGCAGCCCTAAAAAGGAATGAAATCATATCCTTTGCAGGGACTTGGATGGGTTTGGATGATATTATCCTCAGCAAACTCATGCAGAAACAGAAAACTAAACACTGTATCTTCTCACTTATAAGTGGGAGCTGAATGACAAAAACACATGGACACATGGAACACACACACTGGGGACTGTTGGAGGGGTAGAGGGAGGGAAAGCATCAGGAGTAATAGGAATGGATGGTGGGCTTAATACGTAGGTGATGAGATGATCTGTGCAGCAAATCACCATGGCACACGTTTACCTATGTAACAAATCTGCACATCCTGTACATGTACCCCTGAACTTAAAATAAAAGTTGAAAAAAAAAAAAAAAAAAGACATGGCACTACATGAGGGCTGGTCCAATAAGGAACCAATAAGACTCAGTGCAAATATTAACTTAGGACTGCATAATCGTAGCATTGAAAAGATCTTAAAAGTAAGACTTCGTGCATCACCTGACAATGGGCTTCCCTTTACCACATCCTTGTCAGAAGAACTCTGGGCCCTGCTTGAATGTTTTGGGAAGTTCAGAGCTTGCCAAAGTCTGTGCATTTCTCTGTGCATCAGCTCTGGCTATTAATAAATTTCTACTATTAAGCAAAACCTACTTCCAAGAAACTCCTCCTAGGAGCTAAGTCCATAGCTAAATAGAACAAAAAACTTAAAAAAAAAAAAAAAATGAAGACAGATACCGTGTATGTTTCTAGTGAAATCTTCTCCACCTCAACCATTCTCAAGTGCTTCCAGATCCTACTGAAAAATCATGATCCAAATCTTTGCAATTGTAAAGAGACTTTGGAGAGCTACAGACCTCAGGTTGTAATCCCTCTTCATAGCTTTTTAGCTGTGACTTTAGAAAAGTTATTTATAGTTTCCTATAAAAAATAAAAAGTATGTTTTCTTTCTTTTTTTTTAATTATACTTTAAGTTCTAGGGTACATGTGCACAACATGCAGGCTTGTTACATATGTACACATGTGCCATGTTGGTGTTCTGCACCCATTAACTCATCATTTACATTAGGTATATCTCCTAATGCTGTCCCTCCTCCTGCCCCCCACTCCATGACAGGCCCTGGTGTGTGATGCTCCCCAACCTGTATCCACATGTTCTCATTGTTCAATTTTCGCCTATGAGTGAGAACATGCAGCGTTTGGTTTGCTGTCCTTGCGATACTTTGCTCAGAATGCTGGTTTCCAGTTTCATCCATGTCCCTACAAAGAACATGAACTCATCCGTTTTTATGGCTGCATAACATGCATAAAATGCACATGGTGTATATGTGCCACATTTTCTTAATCCAGTCTATCATGGATGGACATTTGGGTTGGTTCAAGTCTTTGCTATTGTGAATAGTGCTGCAAAAAACGTACGTGTGCATGTGTCTTTATAGCAGCATGATGTATAATCCTTTGGGTATATACCCAGTAATGGGATGGCTGGGTCAAATGGTACTTCTAGTTCGAGATCCTTGAGGAATCGCCACACTGTCTTCCACAATGGTTGAACTAGTTTACAATCCCACCAACAATGTAAAAACATTCCTGTTTCTCAATATCCTCTTCAGCACCTGTTGTTTCCTGACTTTTTAATGATCACCATTCTAACTGGTGTGAGATGGTATCTCATTGTGGTTTTGATTTGCATTTCTCTGATGGCCAGTGATGATAAGCATTTTTTCATGTGTCTGTTGAGTGCACACATGTCTTTTGAGAAGTGTCTGTTCATATCCTTTGCCCACTTTTTGATGGGGTTGTTTGATTTTTTTCTTGTAAATTTGTTTAAGTTCTTTGTAGATTCTGGATATTAGCCCTTTATCAGATGAGTATATTGCAAATATTTTCTCCCATTTTGTAGGTTGCCTGTTCACTCTGATGGTAGTTTCTTTTGCTGTGCAGAAGCTCTTTAGTTTAATTAGATCCCATTTATCAATTTTGGCTTTTGTTGCCACTGCTTTAGGTGTTTTAGACATGAAGTCCTTGCCCATGCCTATGTCCTGAATGGTATTGCCTAGGTTTTCTTCTAGGGTTTTTATGGTTTTAGGTCTAACATTTAAGTCTTTAATCCATCTTGAATTAATGCTTGTATAAGATATAAGGAAGGGATCCAGTTTCTGCTTTCTACATATGGCTAGCCAGTTTTCCCAGCACCATTTATTAAATAGGGAATCCTTTCCCCATTTCTTGTTTTTGTCAGGTTTGTCAAAGATCAGATGGTTGTAGATGTGTGGTATTATTTCCGGGGTCTCTATTCTGTTCCATTGATCTATATCTCTGTTTTGGTACCATTACCATGCTGTTTTGGTTACTGTAGCCTTGTAGTATAGTTTGAAGTCAGGTAGCGTGATGCCACCAGCTTTGTTCTTTTGACTTAGGATTGTCTTGGCAATGCGGGCTCTTTTTTGGTTCCATATGAACTTTAAAGTAGTTTTTTCCAATTCTATGAAAATATCATTTGTCACTTGATGGGGATGGCATTGAATTTATAAATTACCTTGGGCAGTATGGCCATTTTCACAATATTGATTCTTCCTATCCATGAGCATGGTATGTTCTTCCATTTGTTTGTGTCCTCTTTTATTTCACTGAGCAGTGGTTTGTAGTTCTCCTTGAAGAGGTCCTTCACATCCCTTGTAAGTTGGATTCCTAGGTATTTTATTATCTTTGAAGCCATTGTGGATGGGAGTTCACTCATAATTTGGCTCTCTTTTTGTCTGTTATGGGTATATAGGAATGCTTGTGATTTTTGCAAATTAATTTTGTATCCTGAGACTTTGCTGAAGTTGCTTATCAGCTTAAGGAGATTTTGGACTGAGATGATGGGGTTTTCTAAGTATGCAATCATGTCATCTGCAAACAGGGACAATTTGACTTCCTCTTTTCCTAATTGAATACTCTTTATTTCTTTCTTTTGCCTGATTACCCTGGCCAGAACTTCCAACACTATGTTGAATAGGAGTGGTGAGAGAGGGCATTCCTGTCTTGTGCCAGTTTTCAAAGGGACTGCTTCCAGTTTTTCCCATTCAGTATGATATTGGCTGTGGGTTTGTCATAAATAGCTCTTATTATTTTGAGATATGTCCCATCAATACCTAGTTTATTGAGAGTTTTTAGCATGACGAGCTGTTGAGTTTTTTTGAAGGTCTTTTCTGCATCTATTGAGATAATCATGTGATTTTTGTCATTGCTTCTGTTTATATGATGGATTACATTTATTGATTAGCATATGTTGAACCAGCCTTGCATCCCAGGGATGAAGTCAACTTGATCATAGTAGATAAGCTTTCTGATGTGCTGCTGGATTTGGTGTGCCAGTGTTTTACTGAGAATTTTTGCATCAATGTTCATCGGGATATTGGTCTAAAATTCTTTTTTTGTTTTCAAAAAAACAGCTCTTGGATTCATTGATTTTTTGAAGGGTTTTTTGTGTCTCTATCTCCTTCAGTTCTGCTCTGATCTTAGTTATTTCTTGCCTTCTGCTGGCTTTTGAATGTGTTTGCTCTTGCTTCTCTAGTTTTTTTAATGGTGATGTTAGGGTATTAATTTTAGATCTTTCCTACTTTCCCTTGTGGGCATTTAGTGCTATAAATTTCCCTCTACACACTGCTTTCAGTGTGTCCCAGAAATTCTGGTATATTGTGTCTTTGTTCTCATTGGTTTTAAAGAACATCTTTATTTCTGCCTTCATTTCATTTTGTACCCAGTAGTCATTCAGTAGCAGGTTGTTCTCTTTCCATGTAGTTGAACGGTTTTGATTGAGTTTCTTAGTCCTGAGTTCTAGTTTGATTGCACTGTGGTCTGAGAGACAGTTTGTTATAATTTCTGTTCTTTTACATTTGCAGAGGCGTGTTTCATTTCCAACTGTGTGGTCAATTTTGGAATAAATGTGATGTGGTGCTGAGAAGAATGTATATTCTGTTGATTTGGGGTGGAGAATTCTATAGATGTCTATTAGGTCCGCTTGGTACAGAGCTGAGTTCAATTCCTGGATATCCTTTTTACTTTCTGTCTTGATCTGTCTAGTATTGACAGTGGGGTGTTAAAGTCTCCCATTATTATTGCGTGGGAATCTAAGTCTCTTTGTAGGTCTCTAAGGGCTTGTTTTATGAATCTGGGTGCTCCTGTATTGGGTACATATATATTTAGGATAATTAGCTCTTCTTGTTGAATTGATCCCTTTACCATTATGTAATGGCCTTCTTTGTCTCTTTTGATCTTTTTTGGTTTAAAGTCTGTTTTATTGGAGACTAGGATTGCAACCCCTGCTGGTTTTTTTTGTTTGTTTGTTTTCCATTTTCTTGGTAGATCTTCTTCCATCCCCTTATTTTGAGCCTATGTGTGTCTCTGTACATGAGATGGGTTTCCTGAATACAGCACACTGATGGGTCTTGACTCTTTATCCAATTTGCCTTTCTGTGTCTTTTAATTGGAGCATTTAACCTGTTTACATTTAAGGTTAATATTGTTATGTGTGATTTTGATCCTGTCATTATGATGTTAGCTGGTTATTTTGCTCATTAGTTGATGCACTTTCTTCCTAACATTGATGATCTTTACAATTTGGCATGTTTTTCCAGTGTCTGATACCACTTTCAGTCCTTCCTTCAGGAGTTCTTGTAAGGCAGGCCTGGTAGTGACAGAATCTCTCAGCATTTTTTTGTCTGTAAAGGATTTTATTTCTCCTTTGCTTATGAACCTTAGTTTGACTGGATATGAAATTCTGGGTTGAAAATTCTTTTCTTTAAGAATGTTGAATACTGGCCCCCACTCTCTTCTGGCTTGTAGAGTTTCTGCCAAGAGATCCACTGTTAGTCTTGTGGGCTTCCCTTTGTGGGTAACCCGACCTTTCTCTCTGGGTGCCATTAACATTTTTTCCTTCATTTCAACCATGGTGAATCTGACAATTATGTGTCTTGGAGTTGCTCTTCTTGAGGAGTATCTTTGTGGTGTTCTCTGTATTTCCTGAATGTGAGTGTTGTCCTGTCTTGCTAGGTTGGGGAAGTTCTTCTGGATAATATCCTGAAGAGTGTTTTCCAACTTGGTTCCATTCTCCCCATCACTTTTAGGTACACCAATCAGACGTAGATTTGGTCTTTTCATGTAGTCCCATATTTCTTGGAGGCTTTGTTCATTTCTTCTTACTCTTTTTTTCTGTAGACTTCTCTTCTCGCTTCATTTCATTCATTTGATCTTCAGTCACTGATACCCTTTCTTCCACTTGATCAACTTTTCTACTGAAGCTTGTGCATTCATCATGTAGTTCTTGTGCCATGGTTTTCAGCTCCATCAGGTCATTTAAGCACTTCTCTACACTGTTTATTCTAGTTAATCATTTGTCTAATCTTTTTTCAAGGTTTTTTAGCTTCTTTGCGGTGGGTTCAAACATCCTCCTTTAGTTCGGAGAAGTTTATTATTACCGATTATCTGAAGTCTTCTTCTCTCAACTCCTGAAAGTCATTCTCTGTCCAGCTTTGTTCCATTGCTGGCAAGGAGCTGTGTTCCTTTGTAGGAGAAGAGGCACCCTGGTTTTTAGAATTTTCAACTTTTCTGCTCTGGTTTTTCCCCATCTTTGTGGTTTTATCTACCTTTAGTCTTTGATGATGGTGACATACAGATAGGGTTTTGGTTTGGATGTCCTTCCTGTTTGTTAGTTTTCCTTGTAAGAGTCATGACCCTCAGCCACAGGTCTGTTGGAGTTTGCTGGCAGTCCACTCCAGACCCTGTTTGCCTGGATATCACCAGCAGAGGCTGCAGAACAGCAAATATTGCAGAATGGCAAATGTTTCTGTGTGATCCTTCTTCTGGAAGCTTTGTTTCAGAGGGGCACCCAGCTTTATGAGGTGTCAGTTGGCCCCTACTGGGAGGTGTCTCCCAGTTAGGCTACTCGGGGGTCAGGGACCCACTTGAGAATGCAGTCTGTCCATTCTCAGATCTCAAACTCCATGCTGGGAAAAGCACTACTCTCTTCAAAGCTCAGCGGGAAATGCAGAAATCACCCATCTTCTGTGTCACTCACTCTGGGAGCTGCAGACTGGAGCTGTTCCTATTCAGCCATCTTGGAACCTCATCCCTAGTAATTATGTTTTCATCTGTCACATGGGGACCACGTTAGCTCTTTTATGGAGTCGTGATGAACATTCCATAGAATGATGCTTATAATGGGTTTTTTAGCTCTTTATTCAGTACCTGACACATCTATGTGCTGTGTTCCATAAATTATCATTTTCTTTTTCATCTTGTTGTTATCCTTGGGGACACAACTTTTGGATATTCTCTTAAAATATGGTGTCCAAAATTCAACACACTATTCCAAATTGGATCTGATCCTTCTAATATTTTCACATCTCTATTTGGTTTATTTGAGATGTTCTATCATTTTCTTTAGTCATCCAAATTGGCATGGGTGGTCCTAACAATAACATTGTCAGGGTCATAAAGAGTGCAGGTTACATGCCGCTGTTTTTCTTGCCATGCTGTGGATAGAAATCCATGTCATCAGGAAAGTGATTTTTGCCCAGGGAGCATCAACCCAGAGGTCTAGCCTCTGAGCTGCCTGAAATCAAGGTGGTAGCTAAGTGCAGTTCAAGAGGCCTGTTTTCCTTTCCATAGTATAGCTTGTTGGCCTGAGGGAAGAGGCAGCTGTTGTTTCCATTGGCAGGTTGTAACTCCCAAAGAATGAAGCAGACCAATTGGGTGATAGGGAGACATCCAGGAAAGTAAGCAGAGGACAGTGCTCTCTGGACACATGGCAACTTTCAAGGCTAAAGCAAGCTCTTTAATATCTAGCCAATGTTTGTAGTCTATGAGAGAACATGTTAAAAGTCTGATTGGTTGCACTTTATCTTATAAGGAAAAATTCCCTGATTATTTGTACAGGGCACACACATACCTTTGAAAATCAACAGTTTTTTTAGTACCTACCATGTGTTAACGCTTATAGTAGTGTAACAGTATAGTTATAATGATAACAGAATAAGAAGAAATAATAGGAGCTCCCATGTGTTGGACAACTACAACTCTTATATTATCATCTCCATTGTACAGATTAGACAGCAAGGCTTAGGGAAGGTTCATCACTTGGCCAAGGTCATATAGCTTAAGAAGCAAGGTCATCCAAATCTAGAGCTCAACAGTTAATCTTCACATTCTATTATCACTTTGCTATCAACAAGATGTCTAGACAAGCAAAGGGCCTTCAATAACAACTCCTCCCTTTCAGATTCAGCCCAAGACTAAGCTCTCTCTCCTATGTTCATGGCTTTGGGAATTTCTTTAAATTCTGCTTTCTGACCTCCCTAACTCTGCCTTGCCCATTCACCATTGAGGATCTTCTCTTTAGGTTCTAATCTTGCTTTCTGCTCACTCCCATGGATTTTATTATTTATAGCTTCCCTTGCTATTTGCTTCTTCACCATGAAAGATAAGGACACCAGTTCCTTCCATTCTGCTACTCTTTCTTTCTTTTCCCCGTAATTTGATGGTTCCCCCACAAACATGTAGATACCCTCAAAGGCCAGGCTCCATTGCCTGTAACTCCAGGCAGGCAAAGGTCCAGTCTAGGGAGTAGAGAGACTGGACGTTAAGTTACCAAGCACATAGTCTCTGCCCTCAGTAGGTTTTGAGTCATTATGCAGCCTCTGGTCATGAGATTTCAGATTTTTTACATCCTGAGGGAGATCCAGTAGAGGAAGGAAGGGAAAGATATGTGTTGGAGGAAAGAAAAGAGAAGGGAGAGAAGGAAGATAGGAAGGAGGAAGAAAAAAAGATGAGGAGGAGAGAAACTGAGCCTCATGCAGTGACCTCAGAGGCATGTTAAAACAATTTGGTGGTATTTGTGAGTAATTAGCAATTCATTATAGTAGGAGCAAGAGAACAGGTCTGCAGGTGCTGCCTGGTGCTGTAGAGGGAATACTGAAATATCACTTACCGTGAGCAGAAGAAAAACAGCATATGGAGAGAAATTTTCAGTTTGTAACAAAGCATGGGCCTTTTCAGCTCTACAGTTTAAATTTCTCTCCAGGGGAACTCCAGTCTGCCCCAAAACTTGTAATAAAAATAAAGTGCTTGAAGATGTATTTGAATTTCCTATCAATTAAAGCATTTGTTAGTTCAAAGTACTGAGATTTGAGGGTAAAGGGAGCTATATTTTCTTGTTTAGCATTTTTTTATGGTAGTAACGTTAAACTGTATTCTCTTATTCAGCGGCAGTTGGTTGAACTGAGGGTTTATGGAGTACAACAACATCTCTGACACTGTTGAAACAGGATGGCGATGCTGAAGGAGGAGATATAATCTATATCTGCAGGAGCTCAGCATCCATAGGGAAATTTGGAAAACAAGATCAGATTCCCTCCCCGTTAAACAACAGAAAAAGATACAGCACAGTGTAGTGTTAAATATACTTCTATTTAGAGATGGTACTTATTCCTCCTTTCATTCCAAGTGCCAACTTCATTTCCTCAGGCAGGCCTTCTCTGAATTTCAGGGTAGATCAAGTCACTTGTTTTCAGATGCTTTGTAGTTTCCTTTGCAGCATTAACCACAGTTTTTAATTATACATACTCATATATTGTATTATAGAGAAATGCACACACACACACACGTGTGTGTGTGTGTGTGTGTAGCAATTGTATATATTTATTTACATGATTTAGGAAGAAATTCATCTCTCTCCATAATGGCAAGATTGGGCTTATTCTGCCTACTATTGTATTCCCCAGTATCTCATACAAATTCCAGGTACATAGTAGGTATTCAATAAATATTTTTGAAATGAAAAGCTAAAGAAACATGTTGAAAGTTTGAAGAAAGGGAAGAGCATTGTTACTGGGCTGGTGAGGGAGTTTCAAAAGACAAAGGTGACTTTGACCAAGCTTCCTCTTATGAGAAATTATAGGAGAAATTCCTTTCAGGTCTTAATAGCAAGAAATACTGAATTTCCACTGAAAAATAGGTCTGTTTTTAGGCTTATGGATTCTATGAGTGTTATATATGAAGGTATTCTTGTTTGCTTGGCTGCAAGGAAGCTTAGAGCCAATTTTGTTACCTATTTCCAGCAACTGAATTATATTTTAATGTACTAACCTTGCACCAGATTTCAAATATTTTCCTAACCTTGATTTCCTTTTATTACTTTTTCTACATTTATTTACATGGTAATAATGTTATATTATATCCCTTTAAAATCAGATTTGGTGTAAAAATTAATGCTTTTTTTTTTTTTTTTTTTTTTTTTTTTTTTTTTTGAGATGGAGTCTCACTCTGTCACCCAGGCTGGAGTGCAGTGGCCAGATCTCAGCTCACTGCAAGCTCCACCTCCCAGGTTTACACCATTCTCCTGCCTCAGCCTCCCGAGTAGCTGGGACTATAGGTGCCCGCCACCTCGCCCGGCTAGTTTTTTGTATTTTTTTAGTAGAGACGGGGTTTCACCATGTTAGCCAGGATGGTCTCGATCTCCTGACCTCGTGATCCGCCCGCCTCGGCCTCCCAAAGTGCTGGGATTACAGGCTTGAGCCACCGCTCCCGGCCTTAAAAATTAATGCTTAAACGAATAACGACTACTGATGCCGAAATTAATGTATGGCAAAATTTGTATAGTGTTGATGTATTAAAATGGATGTGAGAATTCTTAACTTATCTTCTGTTGAAGATCCTGTCCAGAAATTATTTAATATACATACCTGGGGTGAAATGGATCATAACTGCCTGTTAGAGTTAAGATTCTAGCCAGAAACAGAACCGTATATAAGATGACCAAAATCTCTACCACCATGCTTTGAATTTTGAGACATTATCATAAAAAATATTTAAACCTTGTAAAAATTTTGGCCAAGATAAATTGATTTTAAGTAACTTCTTCATCCTTCATGCTTTAATCTCATGTCACCAACTCATCTGCTGCCAATGAATCTGTTACACATCAGGTTGATCTAATTGAGAAAGCCATATTGATATTATGTTTGAGTTACGAGGGAATAGAAGTTGTTATATTATCTCAAGGGAAAAAATTTTTAAAAATTAATGTCCAACTATTCTCTGTCACCCCCTTTGGGCCCAAAATGAAAAGAATAATTTAAGCTTATGTTCACCCTAACCAAATAATCACAATGTGCTCTGACTGTATGATTCTATAATTGAGTTACTTTGAAGAAATACAGTAAAATGTATTATATGGCATTGTTTTTGTATTTTACTATATTAAACCATTCCAGATGGTGACTAAATAATACATTTTTTAAGACCCATTCATTTATTTTCTCCAACTTCATAGTTATGTAGCAAAGCTTTTGGAACATTTGATATTATTGTCTGCTTTTGGCACTTTACCCAGTAATTGTTTACTAAATCCACGCCTAGTAATTCTATTTTGGTTAAAAGATCCAGCAAATATTAATGTGTTCCTAAAGAAGATGTTAACACTCATTTAAGCTATTATGGCAAGGACTGGTAAATTACTAAAGATCTATAATCACGGTCAAATTTACAGTTTGTTTGAAGGTTGGTAAGAATTTGGACAGACCTTCTGAATATGAAATTCACATCACCATGGTGATAATTGAAAAATTACTGACAATTATAAAAGTCCTTAAAATTGAAAAATAGATATTCAAGTATAGTGGGTTCATAAGTGTATCCTAGTGCTCACATTTCACTCTTGGGGTCTCCGGGACATTAGGCAGGCCATCAGAGTCCCATGTGCATAAAGTCCCTATAGGCATCCCAGGAAAATATTGAAGAAATGGCGTTAGAAATATGTACTCAAACTTATTCTCAAATAAACTGAACTGGTCTCTGCCCCCACCAATGATGAAGAATCTTGGAGGTTTAAGGAATTCAGAAGTGTATAAGAGAGTTACACATGGACTCCTTTCTGAGGTTGGTTTTTGGTCTATGGGGAAAGAACTTAATGCAACCATGAAACAGGGTCTGGCCAGTTCTTTTAGAACATTTCTCAAAGTGGAAGACTGTGAAAACTGAGATTATTAACATTTTGAGAGCAACTATAGATGTGTTCACCAGTTTGAGTGTCATGAGCAGGTCAGCCTATTATCATAGCCTGATTCCTCACAAAGAGGTTACTTACCTCCTCTCTAGTGTTATCTCTCATGATTTCCTTGTTTAAAATTTTCAAGCAAGCCATCATCTTACTATATTCACAGAATGTTTCTTGCCCTACTCTGCCTACAAAATTACTCCCAGAAACTCAGGAATGGGAGAACCTGAAGGTGAGGGTTTGGGATGAGAGCAGTGACAAAGATTGATGATGGTGACGGCAAACATTGGTTGAGAGGCAATGGTAGCATTGCTTTGTTGTCACTACGTGCACAGACGCGGGAACCAGACTACTTTGAGCCCTGGCCCAGATGCTTATAACTTTGGGAAAATTATTTATCTCTGTTTCCTCATTTATAAAACTGGGGCAATAATACTGCCTGACTCCAGAGGTTGTTAATATTTGTAAAGCACCTGGAACAATACCTGGAACATAGTCAGCACTCTGTACTTGCTTGTTAAATAATTGGAGTAGGTAACACATGCTCTCTGGCTATAGTAATGTGGAAAGCATTAAAGAATATTCTACCAGCTATAGCAACAGTGATTTGAATCAGATTAAAATAATGATTTAAAGACAGAAGAGACAGGAAGGTACAAGAACAAATTAGCAGTGGGAGTCCTCAAACATGAAGTATTAGGGCTTACATTACAGTGGCAGCTTTAGAAAGGAAGAGATTTGCTGGTCCTTGTGAGAAAAACAATAGGCAAAAACATGATGATGGATTGCTTTAGGGAGATGAAGCTGGAAAGAAACTTCTGAATTTATAATCTTGAGGGATTAGAAACATGATGGGGTACTGTTGACAACAATGGAGAAATTTGGAAAGAGATGCCTATTTCTGCAGGAAAGACAGGAAACTTAGACTGTTTCAATATGGAAGCAACAAATGGGCCATGAGAGCTAAGCTCACTATGACCTGTGCATTTGACAGATGGGCTGCAGCTGAATCAACCCTGATGCTTCGTGAGGATGTCAGAAGTGTCTGAGATGTCCCATGCCACCGTCTGATGGTTTTGCCATGAATAAACACACCACCATTTAGTTTGGGTTTGTTACTGGGGTTCTGTTTCATCCTACAGGCATGTCATGTGTGAATAATCTTGGAGAACAAAATGATATATTGAGCTCTCATACATATACATCTCCAAAGTTTAAATCAATATGTACTTCTATAAGAAAATAGAACTCGGCTGAAAAACATGATGGTTTTATTTTGATGTGTATCATCTAATATCATAACAGAATAACTTTAGCCAACATTTATAAAGTGATTGCCAAAGATTATTATAAGCTCTTTATACAGACTAACTCACTTAATCACCACAACCCTATGTGGTAGGTAATATTATCATCTTCATATTAAGTAGAGAAAATTGAGACACTGAGGAGACTAGTGGTCTCAGGATGGATTCAACAGGTTTCTGAGACAAAGAATTGTGTGCAAATGATTTATTAAGGAAATGCTCCTTAATAAAGGTGCATTTTAATAAAGGGATGAGAATGACATCCATATAGGAGAGGGGGGACCAGAAAAGAGAAGAGGAAGAAGCCAAGTAAGGGAGCAATGGTGACAAAGTCTTGCAGAAGGGAGTGTCAGCCTAATCCTGCAGGGAAGCTAAGATGTTACCCCTCAAAGTCACCCCATTCCAAAGTAGGAGAGCTAAGCTTTCATACTTTCATGCCTGAAAGTCATTAGTTAAGAGTTGCCTGCCCCAGGAGGATGTACCTTTGGCTTTTTGCACCTGTCCGCAAATTGGCTCCAGCGAAGGGTTGCAGATACTGCCTTTTGGACGCAAAAGCACAGTGAAGGCGGAAGATGGCTGGGGGAGACATTGCTCAGGAAGGGTAAGGAGGAGATAGAAACTAGCAGAGGATGACAATGTTGGCCTCACCAATGCTTCAGGGTCCCAGCAATATCTGCCACATAGTTCTAGGGGATCAATCAAGCAGACTGGGTTTTTTTTTTTTTTTTTTTTTTTGCTGTTGTTTTAATTTTTCTATTTGACTCATCTTCAAGGATGCAGATGGATCTAAGATGTGTAAATCCATGTGTTACACACATAGACATAAGCACATACATGCAGTACATACGCACTGAGAAAATGCAGAGTTGATGCAGCCCAGATGTTATCTGTCAGATATCACAAACCGGTATGAGTTGAATGCAGCCTACATACATTCTTAATTTGGACTTTTCGGAGTTCTTAGAAGGTTGAATTAATAGCCAATATTTTAAAAGTTGGGAGATGTCAATCAAAACTCCAGATTTCTGACTTCTCCCCACATTCATGCCTCACATAGTTTGCTGGAAGTGAGTAGCAGATGATGCCTCTTGGAACAGGGCATGTACTGCCCAGTTTGCCACATTCTTTATGGCCCCTGCTTGTCATTCAGACATCATTACTCTTCTCTGTCATCGACTTGGCTTCTGTGAACATTTAAACTCACAATTCTTATTATATGCAATTTCTTGCCCATTTCCATTCTTAGTTGTTTCTTGAGATCAACAACTCATGCCAGATAGTCATAACTTCTTTCTCGTTTCTATTTCTATGTTTTGTGCTAGGTTTCGATACCCTTTGAGGGAAAGTATACTATCAGGTTAATTCTGTCAATGTAGACAGCAACCAAACCAGGTAGCTGTTTAAGCTAGAATGACCTGGGTTGGCTTCTACATTGATGAGACTAATGCAGCAATTGCCACACTATTCCTTTGCTTATTATGCTAGGACTTCTATGGGCACAAAACACAAATGCTAAGCATAGACAACATTTGTAGATAACAAATTCCAATTGTTTATTGCTCAGATAAAGATGTCCTAATAAATCTCTCAGCAGTTTCTAATATGTCCATTTTCTATGTCAAATGCTATGAAATAGATATGAAAATGAAATCCTGAGCTGGATAGGAGTTTAAGTAAATTATTATTATCTGGGAATTTAAATAAATTATACTTTTCTGGTTGAGCAAATAATTATATTGTTTCAGCAAATCATCATGTTCCCTGTATTAAAGCTCTTTTTCTTTGCTTTTAGGATTCCAATGAAAACATGTCTTAGTGGGTCAAATATTAAAACTGAATGCCTGGAAATATCATAAGTTCTAAACACGTTCCATCGCAATCTCATTTTAAATTTTCTGGAGTGTTCTTTTGAACATTTTTTCTAACCAACTCAGCACAAAATGATCAGATTTTTTTAACGAGCTATTAAAAATTTATTTTTCTTCAGAATGTTGAATGCTGACTACTGGTCAAGGAAGAGCAAATGTCTGATCTTTTTTCTTGCTTTTTTTCTCAGACAGAATCTAGCTCTGTTGCCCAGGCTGGAGTGCAGTGGTGCGATCTTGGCTCACTGCAACCTCCGCCTCCCAGGTTCAAGCAATTCTCCTGCCTCAGCCTCCTGAGGAACTGGGAGTACACCACCACACCCAGCTAATTTTTGTATTTTTAGTAGAGAGGGGTTTTCACTGTGTTGGCCAAGCTGGTCTCCAACTCTTGACCTCGTGATCCTCCCGCCTCAGCCTCCCAAAGTGCTGGGATTATAGGCGTGAGCTACAATGCCTGGCCTGTTTGCTTTTTAAGTTTTAGTTAAAGGAGCTGAGATTATATTTTTTAAAATATACGAACATACACTAGATATGGCGACTCCCACCTATAATCACAACATTTTGGGAAGCCAAGATGGGAGCATCACTTGAGCCCAGGAGTTCGAGACTAGCCTGAGCAATATGAGGAGACCCCATCTCTACAAAAGGAAATGAGAAATTAGCCGGGTGTGGTGGCAGGCATCTGTAGTCCTAGCTACTCAGGAGTCTAAGGTGGGAGGATCCCTCAAGTCATTTTGTCTAGTCAGAAATATGAATTGGAACTGCAGTTATCCCTAAATAAATCCTGTGAAACCCAAATGAAAACAAACATTCTCTCCCACTAAGTTATCTTCACTCCTTAAATGCAAAAATGGCTTTTTCGCTGGGCATGGTGGCATGGCCCAACTAATCAAGAGGCTGGGGTGGGAGGATTGCTTGAACCCAGGAGTTTGAGGCCAGCCAGGGCAACATAGCAAGCCATCTCTAAAAAACAAACAAACAAATCCCCCAAGATGGCTGTCTCCCTGCAGTTATTCTTCTTATAATGTATTCACTATTTATTTAGATTTATTTTAACTCCTGCTTTTTGTTTGTTTTCTGTTTTTGCTGTTAAATGTACAAACTTAAAATCAGATGCTTGGTATCTGCTACCAGCATAAAATATACTAAGGAGAAAATCCTAAGACACCCTTTTGGATGTTTCTTTTCTAAAATCTATCTATCTATCTATCTATCTATCTATCTATCTATCTATCTATCTATC
>NC_045436.1:136126185-136145094 GCF_002776525.5 Piliocolobus tephrosceles | reverse complement strand
ATCTATCTATCTATCTATCTATCTATCTATCTATCTATCTATCTATCATCTATCATCCATCTTGCCATCCATCCATCTCCCTGTATGTAGACTTGTGTTTGTGTGTGTGTGTGTTTGTGTGGGTGTTTTTTGATTTGTTCGAAAAAGAAGGAAAAGGACATCAGGGACTCTACAATGCTTTCCTAGTTGGAGCTCTTCCTTTTGTATTTACTTCCAACTATCATTTTTGCTAGGGAACTTGATATTCCTAATTCGTGGTTTCATAGGCCAGTGTAGTATAAATCCAGAGAGACATTCCACTCTAATTTCTATGGGGTTAAGGTAAGACCATGCCCCTTTCTCCTTGCCTTCTCCCAAATGAGGAAGACATCCATGTTTACCTTTGGAGGAGTCTTTCAGTGTCCTCTGATGCTGGGAAGGCAGAACTGTGAGTGGAGAGGGGAGATTTGCAGGGGATCAAGGTCTCAGATCAAAGAAGTCTTGTTTTTGTCCTAATTCTGCCCTCAGTAGACATGTTGGGAAACTTGCTAAACCTCTTTCTCCAAGCCTCAGTTTTCCCCTCTGTGAAATGAGATTGATAATAATTTTTCTGCTTTGCTTGCAGCGTTACTGTAGCGAGAATGAAGGAAGGTGTTACATAAGAAAGCCCTTTGTTAAAGGACTTAGTTGCTATGGTTTCCCTTGACCGATAAAGATACATACATAGTTGACTTTTTAGGACATGTAATAAAAGACAGTAGGGTATTTCATTTCATAGATGATTATTATGCTTTTCTGCACTAGATGTCAGTAGAACTCTATGATTTAACGGGCCCCACTACCGGGCCAGGAATGATCTGTTCTTGGAATATTTTCCAAAGCAAACTCATTGGGTTTTTGCTTATTTTGCATTTATTACCTAATCGCCATGAATTCATGTGTCCTTGCCCTGCACCCACCCTCATCCACCCAGCTAGAATTCCTCTTTCACCACAATTTTCTGCTGTGTTAGAGCTTCTCTTTCTTCATTTTCTAGGGAAATTTCTACAAAAATCATTCTTTTTCATGAGTTTGTTTAGACAATGTGAAAGCCAAAACAGAAAGTTCGAAGGCTATAGGGAAAACTCACAAAACGATTTAGAAGAGTTATTGCAGATGGATTTAGTGCTTTTGAAATTAAAGGTCGCTTTAATAAACAAACAAACAAACAGTCTGCATTCATGTTTTTTTCACCATCCTGTTGTCGTTGCCATATTTTAGTTTTTCAGGAATCATTTATAATTTAAAAATAGAGCAGAAATACCAGAGTGGTGCTTTCCTTTACCCAGAAATGCTTAGCAGAAGAACCCTCTGTTCTTCAAAATGCTGACTTGTCTCTATGCAGAAGAAAAATAAACCTCAGAGAACCATAAGTCTTTTTGCTTCTTGGAAATAGCTAAAAAGTTCAAGCTAAAGCATGGCTTTGGACCCATGTCCATCCTTTGGGTACAGTTATGTTCTTTCCAAAAAGTGCAAACTTACTTATGAAGCAGATCCATGTTTTAACTGGCTTATTTGCTCACAGCAGAATTCACTAATTTAATTGCTTCTTTGACTTTCAATGTGAAAATCATTTACCAGCATAAAAATTAAGAAAGTGCAGGATGTTGTTAAAACTGGCTTTTTATCTAAGAATGAAAGGAACTAAAGTGTTCAGTGTCTGAGATTTCCCAAGAAGATCTCAGTGTCTGAGAAATCCCTATGTTTTACATTCAAACATAGGGATTTAAAAGTTCAATTGCTTTGAAGTGAGACTGAACACCTGATTTATTTTCAAATGCCACTTTAAAAATATCATTGACATATATTTACATAAGGCTATTGCCAATTTAAAGAAAGACATGGAGGCAAAATTAATATAGAGTTGATTTGGGCCAAGGTTGATGGCTCACCCTGGGAAACACTGGGAATTGCTTCAGAGAACAAAGGAGAGACTCAAGTTTTCAAAGAAAAAAGGACAAATCAGGACAAGGGTTGATTACGAAAGTTGTTTTTTAGGAATTCTCATTGGTTTACAGAAATAACATTGACTCCTGATTGGCTATACATTGTTGAACTATAGGGTGTGAGTTATGATGTCCAGCATATGACATTGTTAGGTTAATTTATGGCTACTCGATGGCGACGCTCAGTCTAGAGCCCATATAGCAGGCAGATTACTTAGCTCCAGGGTAAGGAGTGAGATGTGACTGCTGTCACATTTCATTGCCCCTCTGGGCCTGATCATTTAAAGGGGCTCACATTCCTTAAATAAAAAGTTTCTTTTCTTTCTCACTATTCAATAGTTTTATGTTCCATTCTGTGCAAATTAATGTTTTCTGAATGAAAATGAGTTAATCCTTTTTATTGAGCATCTATTATGAGATAGGTACTGTGCTAGAAGTTGAAGATAAATAATGAGCAAACCTAACTGTCTTGGAGCCTACAGTCTAGCGGGGAACAAAAATATAATCCAGTAATCACAGAAACAGATGAAAAATTGCAAATCTAATCTCTCTCATCTTTGTTCCTGCCTATTTATTTTTAAGTACTTACCACCCTCTGACATTTATATTTATTTGTTTGTTTATTGACCATTTCCCATTGTAGAATGTCAACTCCATAAGAGGAAAGACTTTGTTCTGTTCAACAATGTTTCCTGAGTACCTAGAACAGCATTTGACACAGGTGCTCAGTAAATATTAGCTGGGCAAAGGCATTAATAAGAAGTACTCAGTGTTACGAGATCCTAGACTAGAAGATGTTGATCACATCAGAGAGGTTAAGAAAGGCTTCACTGCAGAAAGGATGCTTGAGTTGAGAAGTCAGCATTGACCAGGCTGAGAAGGGAGAGAAGACCATTCAAGGCAACACGGGCAAAGACCTCATGGCAAGGGGGAGCCTGAAAAAAATAAGAAACAGAAAGAAGTCTTGAGAGGCAGAAGACGAGAGACTCAGCAAAACAGGATTGCAAAGTGAAATAGGAAAGGAAGGGAGGGGCTAGACCTTGCAGATTCTCATAGGCAGAATTAAGAAGTTATCTTTGCTCTAAAAACAATGGAAAGTCATTTGAGCTTTTTAAGCAGGGATGAGGTGTGGAAGGTGAAGACTTAATTAGATTTGAAAAGATTACTCTGACTCCAGTGTGGTGAATGGACTGGAAGGTGGCCCAGAGTGGTGGTTGCAAGCCTAGCTAAAAGGCAGTGGTTGAATTGAGTGATGGGTGTACTTTAAACTTGAGTGCTGGTGGTAAGGATTGGAATAGGTGGATGCAGAAGTCAATGAGTCCATAGCAATTTAAGAAGTAAAACCAATTAGACTAGGTAAAGTGCTGGATAAAGAGTGAGAGAGAAGGAGGTATTAAGGTTGAGCTGAAGTTTATGGCTTGGACAATGTGGGATGGTGGTGCCTTTCAATGAAATAGGAAACTCTGGAAGAATATGAGGTTTGGCAGGAAAGATGATGAGCTCAGTCTTAGTTCAGTTTAGATAGGTTTCTTTGGGGCAGCCAGCAGGACATATTAAGTTGAAGATGGTCTGAAGCTTGGAAAGCCTGGGCTAGGGATATAAATACATGATCATTCCACATATAGTAAATGAAATCATGGGCTAGAGACTAGACTGGAAAGAGGAGAGGATTGTTTGATATGAAGATATCTGGTTTTAAAGAGAAGGATAAAAATGCAGAATTCAGACAGATAAAGCCCTGATGTAAGTGAGTAGGCCTGGGCTAACCATGCCCACAGCTGAAGAGCATTAAATGAGATTTGATGCTAACTGGGTAGAGCATTCAATGAGCCACAGAGAGCAACCTACTAGACCTACCAGACCTTTCTAGATTCAAGCATCCCTGAGAATCAACTTCCTCTTCCTCATGAGTCAGAAGAGAAAAACCTCATGATATTTTCATCTTGATTAAGTACTTTTACCAAGCCCATTTTTTAAAACATTATTTCTTTATAGTATGTCTATATATATTAAAAAATAGACCCACTGTTGTATTTAATCATCTATTACTTTTTCAATTAAAAAGATGTATAAGTGATATTATTTCTTATTTTTTTTATTATACTTTAAGTTCTAGGGTACATGTTATTTCTTGAGCATTTAAATACAAATCTTAAATAGGCAGTTGACCAGACACTTTAAAATTAACATTTATAATCATAGCACACATTAATTGAGGGGTTACTGTGAGCCAAGTACAGTTCTAAGGGCTTTACAACAATTACTTCTTTACTCCTGTGTAACCCTGGCAGGTAGTTAATATCATTCCCATTTGACAGATGAAGAAACCAGCACAGCAAGGTAACACAGATAACAAGTGGTAGTGCCAGGATCTGAACCCAGGAAGTCTCCTTTGGAAGCAATGTTATAACTACTGTGCCAGGCTTTATTAAAAATTTACCATGTACATGTTTTGTTTTGCATTTTGGATAGAACACAAAACCTTTAGTAAGTCTCTTATGAACCACTTGGTGGTTTGCAGATTCTGGTAAGCATTGAAAATCTGTTTAGGCCTGCAACCTGGTACCTGACTCAAATTCTCCTTGGGTTGTCTGGGATGAAATAGCCCCGAAAGGCCCTAGATCCATTGTGGCTTGTGGAATAATATATGATATCTTGATTGAGTTTTAATAAAATGTTTTGGGGCCAGTTAGTCATAGTCGAGAGATCATTTTCTTGACTCAAAACAGGTGTGTCCAGATATGAGGGCACAAGAAAAACATTTAGTAAAATTCCCCATAAAAATGAAGGTGGAAGATTTGATGGTTTATGTCATTTGGCCAAACTTTGGAGTAGATGTTTCAGCCAATGTTTAAATAACACCTCCAATCCTAACAACCAAAAGGGCAGCGACCCTTTTTCTGATACCACTACTCTCAGGTGTTGATCTACAGCCTCCTCTGGGCACGATGGTGACATCATGCGCTCTTGGGAGGTGCAGTTTGAAACCCACTGATCTTGCTCTTCTTCTCTGTGATTTTTCCTTTGGTTCCTGTTTCCTGCCACACTCCCTCCCCTTCATCACGGCTCTCAAATCCTGCCACGTCTGTTCACCCATCTAGCCGCAGTATTTGGCAAGGAAATGAAAATGGAAATTAATTTGAATTTTGATTCAGCATAAGGACTTCATTTCTGATTTCTGGTCACTTGTCATCTGATGAATGGTAGGAAGAGAAGATAGAAGAGTTTCTGAACAGTAGGCTAAATTTTGAGAGCAACCAGGATGGCCTAAAGATTCTGTAATTCATTCCTAAATTTGTTCTAGAGCCCTTCCAATTCAGTAAAAATAAAAACTTTTTAAACGATAATAAAGGTTAATATTGATCAAGTGCTTACTGAATGCTAGGAACACCTGAATGTTTAATGGGTATTATGTCTTTTAGTCCTCACAGTATCCCTAGGAGGTAGGTAATGTGGTCTACCCTCCACCTCCTTTTTGAGATGAGGAAATGAATGTAGGGACCGGTTAAATAATTTGTCAAAGTTCATGAGGCTAGTTAATATTGTCAAAAGACAAAAAATTACAACAAACATAGTGTAAATATCTCAGTTGGCTTTACTTGCAATTTTAGAATTGGGCAACATTTCATTCCACAACGTAGAATAAATGTTCTTTCCAATGAACTGGGCTGATGGGGGTGACATCAGGGCTGAAGAAAGTGGAAGTAAAGAACAAAGAGTGTATCAGTTCTTTCAAAGCTACTTTGCTTGCAAGTGGGGAAGAGGAAGACAGAACAATAGAAAAATAACTGATTAGTTAACACCAGGTTACTTTAGGCCACCTAAAATGTGTAAGGATTAAAGCAGAGAGAACATCACTGTCATGTAGACTGAAGATTTTAAACTGGCCTGTTTGAGAAATTGCTGTTATTTTTCCTCATGGCATTAGATAACAACTTACTTTCTGTTTGGTTATGTGGAATTTCACCATGGGTGACTCCATTTTTATTTTTAGTCTTGTCTGTTGGGGCCTCTTGCAGGAGTTGAGTCCAAAACAATGGCATTCTAATTTTTATGTGACAATATCAAAGCCACAATTTGCACTTGTGAATTTACACAATTCACACTTCAGATTCTGACCTCCTGACCACTATGAGTGTTCACTTACAAACATGTGGACCTGAAAAGACACAATTCACCCTCTTCTCACAAACCCCAGGGAGAAAGGAGTTGGTCAGAACACATGGTGCACGCAGTGGGCCTTGTCTTAGTCCACTTGGGCTGCTGTAACAAAGTAGCATAGACTGGGTGGCTTATAAACAACAGACACTTATTTCTCAGTTTTGGAGGCTAGAAGTTCAAGATGAGGGTCCCAGCATGGTTGGATCGGGTGAGGACCCTCTTCCAGGTTGCAAACTGCCAACTCTTTGCTGTATCCTTGCCTGGTGGAAAGAGAGAGCTCCCTGGGGCCTCTTTAATGAGGGCACTAATCCCATTCATGAGGGCTGCACCCTCATGACCTAATCACCTTCTAAAGGCCTTACCTCCTACTACCACCACATTGAGGATTAGGATTTCAACATAGGAGTCTTGGGGGAACACAAACATTCAGTTCATTGCAGGTCTGAAGCACACAATGGGAAATAACTAAGAGTGGGAGGCAGGATAGAGGGAACAAAGGAACCAACACTTCTGGGAAGAAATAGTGGGCAGTGCTGACTCTACTGCAGGCGAGGTAGAATGGTCACATTTTGGTATAGTTTGCATTAAAGGACAAATTAAATTTCACAAAGTTTAATTGAGCAAAGAATGATTCATGGGCAGCTCCCAGAACCATAATAGGCTCAGAGAGACTCCATCACTGTCTCTTGGCAGGGGAGGATTTAGGGACAGAGAAAGGAAAGTGATTTACAGAAATCAGAAGTGATGGGCAGAAACAGCTGGATTGTTTACACAGTTCAGCCTTTGCTTTATTTGAACACAGTTTGAACAGTTGGCCACCTGTGATTGGCCAAAACTCTGGGATTGACACAAGAGTAGGTTACAGTCTGTTTATGTATCCAGTTAGGTTACATATCCAGTCTGTTTGCATATCCACTAAAAATATGTAAGGAAGTAGTCCTAGGCTATAAACTTGATTGAACAATTCCCCCCTTTTGGTCAACCTCTCAATTTTGAGGTTGACCAAAACTTTAGGCATCATCTCCGTCATAAGTGGATTTGGTCTCAAATCTCATTGGGAAATAAAACAGTGGGTTTTGTAAAGCAGGAATAAGGAAACAGAACAAGAGAAAAAAATGATTACTTCTAGTTACTTTTTTGTAAGGGTTAAAGCAGAGGAACTTCATTATGAAATTGTCTGTTTTCAGGAGAAAAATAAACAACTTGCCTGTGTTGGGATCTATCTGCTTCCTTAAAGTTTCAATTTGACTACATTGCATTTAGCGTGAGTAGCTGCATTTTGGTTTTGTCTGTCGGGGCCCAGTACAGGAGCTCAGTCCAGAACAATGGCCTCCCATAATTTTGTTTAACATTTGTACATTATTTCCCTTCATCTATGTATGGCTTAGAAGATCATACCATACCATCTTTGAGGGAGGGCGGGGGAAAAAGAGGTTACCCACTTGACAATAGGAGCAATCTTACCCCTTACTAAGAGAGAACCTGAAGTACCCTACCCACTCTGAATTGTTTTGTGGTGTCTGGGGTTGCTGAAAGCTACACTTATCATTTCCAGATACAAGATACCCAGTTAGATTTGAATTTTGGATAAGCAACAAATAATTTTAAAGTACAAGTGCATCCCAAATATTGCATAGGATGTACTTATGCAAAGAATTATTCATTGTTTGTCTGAAATTCAAGTTTAACTGAGTGTCCTGTATTTTTATTTACTAAATCTGGCAAATCTACCCCCACTCACTGTCCTGCTGGAGCCCCAAAGTGTGTAATTATGAACTGAGTAACACAGGCCTATATGGCTGAGTGGGGACCCATCTCCTGGATGAAGCAAACGCTGTGGGAAAGGGGTGGAGCCTCCCAAGGCGTGGTTAGATGATATCCAGCAGTGGTTAGAACCTGGAGTTGTTCTTCCAAGAGGTGATTAGAAGCAGAGGACAATGAAGTAAGGTCAGAAACCACGTTATCCTGTGAAATGTTGCTTTCTTGAACCGGAATAGAGTCCATATTTATGTCAAGTTCTAGCTTTTTTCTCCTACCATGCTGTTTTCTCTAGTTTGCCTGTAACACAGTCCTAAGGCCTTATGTTGATAGAGTTTGGAGAAGAAAGAACAGGGCAGTGAAGGAGAACAGTCCTGCCTCGTACCCAACATGGTACTTCTGTCGAGGGAGGGGTTTTCTCCTTAGGTGACTAGGTTTAGGGGTCCCAGGCACACAGGTTCAGGTCGTGACTAGAGGCAGTGGGGCAGAGAAAGCAATGCACAAGGAACTCACTGCAGCATCTGCTTGGTGAACTCCATGTGAGGGATGTAAGATAAACTATTCTCTCTCTTAATTGCCATAAAAGAAAAGCATGGGGCTGTGGCTTAGATTATCTATGCCTTTGAAATCTGTACTGTATAAATTGAAGGGATCTCATCAAGGCTACTTTCATTGTAGTAACATCCAATCCTGGCATTATAAGCTCTCAGAACAAGGTCACGCCAAATCTCTTCTATGGACACACCACCTGCCTGTTTGATTCAATCCATCTCTCTTGATCCTTTGTGCAATGTTCTTCCTGTAGCTGGGGTAGGCTTGGCTTGGTGCTGCATTCTCCTGGCTTTCTCTCATAAATAAGGCAGATTTTTAAAAAAAAATTTGGTTTTAAATTTTGTGGGCATGTAATAGGTGTATATATTTATAGGGTATATTAAATATTTTGATACAGACATATAATGATAATAATCACATCAGGGTACATGGGGTATCCATCACCTCAAGCATTTATCCTTTGTGTTGCAAATAATCCAATTATATTCTTTTAATTATTTTAAAATGTACAATTAAATTATTATTGACTACAGTCATGCTGTGGCGCTAGAAAATACTAAGTCTTATTCATTCTTCTAACTATTTTTTGTACCCATTAACCATGCCCACTTCCTCTCTCCCTCCACTACCCTTTCCAGACTCTAGTACCAATCCTAGTTACTCTAGTAAACCTCTGTCTCCATGAGTTCAACTGTTTTCATTTTTAGCTCCCACAAATGAGTGACAACATGAGACGTTTGTCTTTCTGTGCCCTTCATGGTAATCTGGCTTTGAATAAGGCAGATTTGAATGGGCCTGATGTTTTTGCAAGTGAAATTTTGCTTTGTCTCTGGCATATAATAATAAATTCTTAACAAATCCTTCTCTCTGTCTCTCTCTCTCTCTGTTTCTCTCTCTCCCTGTTTCTCTCTCTCTCTCTGTCTCTCTCTGTGTGTGTGTGTGTGTGTGTGTGTGTGTGTGTGTGTGTGTAAGTGGATGAATAACAGAACCAAGGGTAGAGCTCATGGCATATCTCAAACCTAACCACAGGACATTTACTTTCAAGATGCTAATAGCCTCCATTAGGCATAAGTAGATCCAAAAATCATGGGAACATTATTGTGAACTTTAGTCCACCAGTATTTCTCCCCTGAGTACTGTCATGATGGCAAACACGAACTTCTTGTTTTGAAGGTCAGACATTCTGAATTGCCCTTCACAATCATGAAATAGGACATAAACGTTAGGCATTTGAAAAATTATTCTGTTTTAGAGAAAAACAACCAGACTGTGCACCTTTGCCCTTGGTTGGTGCATTTTCAAGTGGAATATTAAACTGCCCACTGTACTGCACCCTGAGCACACCCACTTAGATTATAAATATTCAGAAAATTGCAGGCTTTTACCATCCAATTGGCAGTGCTTTTCCGAATAAAACTACATCAGGCCACATGCCACGTTCACTCCAGTTGGCAAGGAATCAAAAGGCAGAAACACTCCCAGCAGTGACCATAGCTCTGCTCCATTAGGTGGAGAAATTGGATTTCTTGATGACCTTTTGTTTCCCTCAGCATCTCAGTTGCACTTGGGCTGACTTCATACACCAGGTTATTCATCAGAATGGAAAGATTTCATGTTTTGATGTGTTCCTGAAGTGTAGCCAGCATCATCTGATGCCAAGAAGAGAAATTACCAAGTTAGAATTGTGCACTCAGCAGGAACAAGCCTCACTGAGTGTGGGTCTGCTGTTACAGCCAATACTTTTTCCTGGTCATTTGTTCTCACAAATCCTACAGCTTAGGTTCAGGCATTTTTTCCCCTCCCAGTCGTCACCCAGTAAAAATATTATCATGCATCAACTGACAAGCAGATATGGGGTGATGTTCATGGTAAACTGTTAAGTGAGAAAAGCAGGTTATAAACATTATGCAGTGTATGATGCCAAATTTGCAAAATAACCACATCAATATACACAGAAGAAAAGCTGTTACTAGAGATTATCTCTGTGTGGTGATATTTACTAGGTTTTTGTTTGCTCCTTTTCTCTTATCGGTATTGTCTACATATATTTGTTTCTTTATAACAAGTAAAATAAATTAATTAGCAAAAGTGGAAAAATCTACTATCTTTATAGCCAGTTTCAAATCTTACCTTTTCCCAGAATCTTTCAAGATATTCCTAACTGGAAGAAATAATTCCTTTGTCTAAATATAGAGAGAAAACATGTAGAATACATGGAATTGCATCTATGTCTCTGTAACAACACTTGCTACATTCTCCCTTAAACTACAGTGTGTAAGTATTGTCTCCCATAGTAGACTGTAAGTACTTGGAGAAGAGGAACTGTGCCAGAGTCTTCTTCTACCTCTTATAACATCTAATGTCCAACTTCACACTGTGCCTGTTGTAGGCAACCATTAAATACCTTTTGACTGAATGATTACACATATTTTGGAGCACAGTCTGTGTTTCTGAAAGTTTCCATCAACATCTATTCTCTCAAAGTTAAAAATGCAACTTTTTTAACAAAATAACTTTGAGATTTAAGAACATTGCATAGGTGTTCTGCTGTGGCTAATTTATGCAAAAATAACAAAATCCACGTTACTAAATATAAGATGCATTGATATTAGCTCTGAGACTCCAGAAAATAGTCAGTTTGAGAATTATAGGTTTCTTAAGGTTTATTTCTGGATTTCACAAACCACAGATACTGCTTTTCATTTCCCAAAGCTCTTAATAGCTCCTGAAATGCTAAGAAATATGTCAAAAATTCCAAAGATAAGCCGAGAAAGTACGGAGTAAAATTCACTGTGTAACTATTTTTTTAAAAGGAATCATGATCAGTGACTTATTTAGTGTGTTGGCTTCAACCTAGCAGAATCCCTAGAAGACAATCACAGATTTATCTACCATGTGCATGGTAAGACATAGAAACAGGCTGAGGCATTTATGTGCAGGCTAAGCAGAGGGGAAAGATAGGCTATGATCTATGTTTTCCCATAATGAGGCAAAGACCTCTTTGCTCAGATTTTGGACTGCTCTCCTCAACATGCTCATGAATCCTCATTAAATTTACATTTCAATTAGCTCCTGAGAGGTGCAGAACATGTTTCAAATATTCCTTCACCACATCACTCTCAATCCAGCCTACCTCTTTCACTCCCAGCTCCAGCAATAGTGGATACATCTTTCTCAACTCGAGTATTGCATTGAAATATCAGACAGCAAGTTCTGATTCTTTTACAATTTGCATTTATTCACAAACTCAACGAACACATATGGAATACCTATGTGCCAGGCTAGTTGCTATGGATAGAGCAGTGAACAAGGCATTATACCTGCCCATAGACAGCTTCCAGTCCAGCAAGGGAAAGCAGTTATCCAAATAAATACCCAAATAGATATTCATCACCATTGTCATAAGTCCTATGAAAGAAAAGAATGCTAAGGAATTACAGTGAATAATTAGCATTTCTGAACCAATCTGAGGAGTCAGGGCAGGCATCTCTGAGGAAGCTAAGCCCTTCCGGGTGAATTCAGAGTATCCTGTATGGAAGAGACAGCACATGTGAAGGCTCTAAAGCCAAGACAGTGGAGCATCCTAGGAACTGAGAAGGGCTGGTGAAGTCATCTGAAGCCTTGCAGGTCACATAAGAGCGCAGGAATTTATCTACAGAGCAACAGAAAGTCCTAGAAGGCTATGGAGCAAGAGAAAGTAACGCCTCCAGATTCGCATCTTTTAACCAGGGAATGAGGGGCTAGAAGGCCACTATGTGGAAGAGTGTTTCAGTTGTTTGCAGTCATCCAGGTGAGAGGCTATAGGGCTGCAAGCAGCTTGTAGTGTAGTGGAATTAAAGATGGAAGGAGGTGAAGGATTCAAGTTATGTTTTCGAAAATGCTAGCAAAAACCAAAGTCAGAATTTATGTCACCATCTGTAAGATGTTAAGTTAGTGCTGGGCATGATAAAATATTTCAACCATATTCTTGTTCATTTTAATTTCATGAGTTTATGAGACTATAGATTTCCCTGAATATAACTATATATTCCATAGCTAGTCCTCGAAACCCTCTAGGAGGACACTATAGATAACCACTACTAGAAGTCATGTTTTCAAGTTAAGTCAGTGGTGTTGAGCTCCAATTATGTGGAAGGCCCTCTGTGATATTTAAAAAAAAAAATGTGATCCTTGTCCTCAAGGGGCTTGTCGTCTCTGACAGTAAATGAGCTCTCTTTGAGACAGAGAGCCGTAAATGCCAGGAACTGAATCTGGGTATCATGCCATAATTATCAAATGGAATTAGAAAGAGGAACTAGAAAAGGAGGCCCAAACAGGCAGTTGAAAATATGAGAAGAGAACCAGGTATCACCATCCAAACTGGGAGGACAGAGTTTGAAGAGACAGAGACGGCTACCAGAGCCTTAGACTGAGCTGGCAAGGAAAGAAATGAACAAAGCCATTAGGAAGAATTTGGTGGCCTAAGACAGATTCATGACAAGAGAACAGAGAAAACAAGCCAGTGCAGTGAGCCCAGAGAGAGGAGAAGATGAGGAAATGAACACAATTGTTGACTAATCTTTGATTGATTCATTCATTTACATTTGCCTTGTTCCAGAAAGATTTAAGGAGGCTTCCAGGGATTCAAATATACAGCAGGAAAATGTAAATTAGAAGAGGAATAAAAGGAGAAAGAAAAACAAGGGTAGTGTTCTAAAATGAAGCCAAGATTAGGAATTAGATCAAAGAAAATGAACTCAACAGCTGCAAAGGGCTGTACAATCCCTTTTTCTAGCCCTTACTCTGTTTACTCTATTGTTATCTTGGTTTCTCTCCATTTTAAAATTCAGATTGTGCTCCAAACTGCATCAATTAGTCCACACTTAGTGTTAGAAACAACTTAGTTTCAAATAGTGTTTCTGCTATTTGAAAGGCATCCTTAGTTATAAGATGGGCAGAATTAGCATTTAGTCTTCATGTAAACTCATCACTATTCCTTAAAAGACAACACAAAACTTATGCCCCTCAAACACAGGTCACTACTGTCTCCTGTGAAAATAAAGGGCAACACATTTTCAGGGTAATATGCAGTCCTTCAGTAACCAGAATAGGATGGGAAGTGGAGTTGTTCTGTGTCTAAGTAGCAATCTGAACTCAGACCAAAGAAAGGAAGCCATGGAGGAGGAAGAGCCACAGCAGCACAACATGGCAACCCTTGTCATGGGGCTCCTGTGTGCTGCCCCGGTGGACTGCAAAACCTCCTAAAAGCTAGCCTCTGTTCGCTTCCTGATGCATGGTTTGTGGAAGGTTTGCAAAACAAATATATATTGAACAGCAGAAGAAAAGTGTGCCTTTTGGTTCCAATGAGCCTTTAAATAGCTGTGAATGTTGAAATGAATCATGCAACTTTTCTAGGATTCAGTTTTCTTGTCTGTGAAAATAGGGTGTATGTAACAGAAATTATCTAATTGTCAGGCAACATTCATTCTCATTTTGTAATGGGTAAGATGAATGTTATTCTAAGGTTAATACGCCTCTCCTCCTAGCTGCTCTCCTGGTATGTTGTGGTCTGACTCATCAGAGAATTCTGCCTTCAACTCAAAAAGGGCCTCAGGTTCTCATTGAATTCTACAATTAGGAAGGGGTGACAGCTCTCCAGTACTGAAGGTCAGCTATTTTCTGATCTGCAACAGCAGATTAACCACATATGAATAACTAAGAGCTGGCCTGGCAGAGACAACCTAAGTTTGTAACCCTTGCTTTGCTTTAAGCAACTTGCTAACCAGAGCTACTTAGAGAAGAAGTAGCTGGTATGATCAGCTTGTAGTGCTCAGGACATAAAAGGGACTTCATAGCTTTATGAAGAGATGTTGAGGAGTAAATTTAAAAATATTATCATTAATTATTGTATCAATTCTTTAGAAACTGTCCTTTGACATTTTTGTTCTTTAAAAATGTCCTTTGAAAAATATTATAATATAGAGTGTACCCTTAACAAGTGATAAGAAAAAATATTATTTGGAAAAAAATGGAAGACTTTATAATCATAACATTGATGAATCCTTGTTTCAATAAATAATAAGATTGTCCACTATTATAGTGGAATATTTCTTTCACCCAAGGAATGTAAATGTTTATTCTCCCAGACCCACCAAACAAAAGGATCCACAAAGTATCCTTTCAAAAACATATTGCCCTAATGTTTAATGTACAGAAGTTAAAATTGAAGTACATACTACCTATCACAATATCCAAAAATGAATGAATAATTCAAAGTACTTTCCTAACAAACATAAGTAAGCTATTTACATGATTTATGAAAAACTACATACCATGTGAAAGAACTTGACCTTATATGGCTAGTTATTTGGCGTGAAAACCACCATCACCAACAACATTTTCAGAACCAACCCTCACTGCAGATTATTACATGCCCTGTGTGAATCTCAAATTTCTCCTGCAAAAGCAAGAGAGTTTTCACAGTTCTGAAGGGGGACATTTCTCTAGTTACCTACTCTGATAGATAGCATTAAATACATACACAGCTTCCTCAAGATTAGGGAATGACCAAAACCAACTCAACTGGAATGACCTCCCTGTTAGATGGAGGTTCTGCCAGCCATTTAGGAGCCAGGTGAAGGATACTGGGCATCTAGTAAATGAAATCAGGGTCAGGTGCTTGTATACTTAACTGTACTATCAATGCTTTTTCAAGATGTGAACTCACAGCAAAATCATTCCATTCTTAGGAGGGTGCAGCTTTGAAAGCATGTAAACACACACCTTGGTCTTTTCCAGTCTTTCCTGTTCACCCTGATTTAGCACTAGCTTTTGGCTTCTGCTATGTGTAACATTTGGCTCTCAAGCCAGAGATGAAGTCATGCTACTGGCTTTATAAGCTATTGCAGCTGCACAATGTCCCTAGAGATCCTGATTCCCTTTCAGAGTGAGAACCTGTGCCTGTGGAGCTGTGAGCTACACTAGTCAGTTCTTAAGGTACTAGAGAATGACCTTCTTTCCCAGTGGCAGTCTTCATTCTTCCCAAAGGTTGGTCTCTAGGCCTCCATGCCAGCAGCGTGCTCCAAAACCACCCCAGGGTTTTTCTTAAGGCCCCATTCTGTGTGGTTGTGGAGGCAAGGTTAGCACTTGTTCCATCTGTGTCTAATTGCTTTAGAGCAATTAGAGCTTTAGAGCTAGAGCCTCATGGGGCTAGGTTCCCAATGAGTAAGACATGCACATAAGTGCTCACATAGAAAATGAGTTTGGGATTACTCCTGGTCCATTCTGTACCCTCAGTTAAAAGGCAAAATAAGTCTATTTTTCTCCTGTCTTTGAAATTAGTCAATTAATTACTATAAAGCAATGAAAAAAGTGGTCCTCTGGAGGAATTCATGTAGCAAAAGAAAAAGATGAAAGGACTCAGGTGAGATGAGGACAATGGAAGAGGATGACAAGAGTCATCTTCATAATAAGACAAAATATTATAAAGCTTTGACAGCTATTTCCTTAAGTAGCTATTAGTATCACACAACTATTAATATGGAATTAAGAATATATAGCTGTAAACATGTAACTTATTATAATATACTAATGTAATTTAAATTAAAACATAGAAGTGGAATTTTAAATATATTAATAGAATATTGGTTTTAAACATGTTTACTTATACACTTGTTATATTGTTCTATATATTTTAAAAGACTGTACACATAAAGGAATCCTTAGATGATTTTCAAGTCAGTGTGCTTCCTCTCTCCCACTTCTTTTTTTTTTTTTTTTTTGAGACAGAGTCTCACTCTGTCACCCAGGATGGAGTGCAATGGCGTGATCTCAGCTCACTGCAACCTCCATCTCCCAGGTTCAAGCGATTCTCCTACCTCAGCCTCCCAAGTAGCTGGGATTACAGGTGCCCACCACCACACTTGGCTAATTTTTTGTATTGTTAGTAGAGACGGGTTTTCGCCATGTTGGCCAGGCTGGTCTCAAACTCCTGACCTCAGGTGATCCACCCACCTCGGCCTCTCAAAGTGCTGGTGTTACAGGCATTAGCCATCACGCCTGGCCTCTCCCACTTTTTTAGGGTTTAATTTTATGAGGTAAATCTCTTTCAGAGGTGACCCTCCTAGGGAAATGAAAGAAGGAGGAAAGAGATCAGGAAGCAGTGTGTCTAAGAGCAACTGAAAGGTAAAGTTAACTCGCCATTGCCTTCTTCTTCTCTCGAGTATGGGGTACAGAGATCATGGAAGAAGGAGCCAAATGTGACTTATTTGAGAGCTTGTATAACTATTCCTTCTCACCCTTTAAATGATTAGTACGGTATAAAGGAGTGTGCACTTTGGAGTATGCTTTTTTTTTTTTTTTTTTTTTTTTCACTAAAAAGAGCACAGAGAAGGAAGGATAAGGCTTAATGGATGTGTTACTGACATATCAGCAGTTTGATCTAGGTCCTACTGCTGGCTTCACAGAAAGTCAATCATTGAGGCAATGAGTATTGCCAAGGAAGAAAGCTTTAATCAGGTCCTGTAGTGAAGGAGATGAGAGATCAATCTCAAATCCATCTCCCTGCCTGACTAAAATTGGGGGTTTAAATAGCAGGGAAGAAATGCAACCATTTGTGGGAAGACAGGAATAAGGGCAGGATAAGGAAGAGGAGCTGGTCAACAGGAAGCAGAGGGTCAGTTAGGCAATCATGACAGGTGAGGGGTCTGATGTCTCATTGTCCAAATGCAGTGATCTAATGAGTTTCAGTTCCTTGATACTGTGTAGGAGTTCCGATGGTTGGTTTTCTGAGAAGGGAACTCAGATAAGACAAATTAAACTTTCTTGAGTTTTAAGACTGTGAGGATCAATTTCCATGTTTATTCAAAGGAACCATAAACATCAGTTCTATGGCACATGAATTGGTTTCAGATGCCTTATCAAAGAAAGGGCAGGTAGGCAGGAAGGTGGTTTGGTTGGACACATTTGGGCTCTGGGTGGAACTGGTCTTAGGATGTTTCCAGAAGAGATTAACATTTGAGTCAGTAGACTTGAGTAAATATCTGCCCTCATAGAGCAGAGCATCAGCCAGTCCATTGAGGACCTAATAGAGCTGAAGTCAGAGGAAGGGCACATTCTCTCTGTCTGTCTCCCCATAAGGGGCCTCTTCCATCTTTTTCTGCCCTCAGACGTCAGGATTCCAGGTCTTGGGCCTTTGGCACTGGGACTTACACCAGCAGGCACTCCAGTTCTCAGACCTCCTTATGCCATCAGGTCCCCTGGTTCTCAGGCCTCTGGCCTCAGACTTAATTGTACCACTAGCTTCCCTGGTTTTCCAGTTTGCAGACTGTGGGACTTCTCAGCCTCTGTAATTGCATGAGCCAGTTTAGTTTCCATGATAAATTTACTCTTATATCTATAGTCAGCTGAAGAATTACAAAGTTCATAAATAAAAGGAAAGCTTTATTTTACATAAAGGATGGCAGCCTGCAGGGTGGCCATTCTGACAGGCTGGGATATATCCTCCAGCTAGAAGCCAAAATCAGATACTCCAAGGTTGGGAATAAGACAGGGACTAACTCTGAGCAGGGTGACAAAATATGCATATTCAATAAGCTACAGGAGGAGTCATTAATATTTGTGAAAGGAGAAATACGTGCATGCGTAACTCAGCTTCCTGACCCTTCGTGGGTCCCATGTTCAAACAATGGTGGCATTAGCATGATCCCAGCATGGAGTTTTCAGCCGTCTGATGTCAAAAGGTGAAGCAGAGGACGTGAAAACCCTCACTGCACATCCTCCATAGATTGACTAGAATGTCTCAGTGGTTGTTGGTCGCTTACCAGGAAAAAATGCTGGTCAGCTGTGTCCAAACCACAGAAGGGAGAGGAAGTGGCAGGAGGTTGGTTGATATCAGTGGTGAAGGCTATTGAAAGGACCGATTTCTGTTTAGCCCTTGGAGAAAAAGCTAAATGGAAGTGAGTGAGGGAGGGGTATGATGAGATGTGTTTGACCTCCCAACATGGCCAATAACTCAGTTTTCAGGGTTACTCTGGGGTCCTCTTGTTTAAGATGGGGTTGGAGGACTTAGGATTTCATTTTCATTTTTCTTTCTTTCTTTCTTTCTTTTTTTTTTTTTTTTTTTTTTGAGACAGAGTCTCGCTCTGTCGCCCAGGCTGGAGTGCAGTGGCTGGATCTCAGCTCACTGCAAGCTCTGCCTCCTGGGTTTACGCCATTCTCCTGCCTCAGCCTCCCGAGTAGCTGGGACTACAGGCGCCCGCCATCTCGCCTGGCTAGTTTTTTGTATTTTTTAGTAGAGATGGGGTTTCGCCGTGTTAGCCAGGATGGTCTCGATATCCTGACCTCGTGATCCGCCCGTCTCGGCCTCCCAAAGAACTGGGATTACAGGCTTGAGCTACCGCACCCGGTCTCATTTTTCTTTTTCATCTATCTGTCTGTCTGTCTGTCTGTCTATCTATCTATCTATCTATCTATCTATCTATCTATCTATCTATCT
>NC_045436.1:135988828-136126175 GCF_002776525.5 Piliocolobus tephrosceles | reverse complement strand
TCTATCTATCTATCTATCTATCTATCTATCTATCTATCTATCTATCTATCTGTCTATCTATCTATGCTACTGGTTTTGTTTCTCTGGAGAACCCTGAGTAATCCAAGGAAGTCTCTGGCACTGACTTCATGGGCTCAGTTGGCCACCCCAAAGGTGGTCACATCTTTAAGGTGTATTCCATATTCTACCTGTGTTCTTCCAAAGATACCTTGAGATCCTTCAGGAGCTCAGCCTCTTGCAAGAGGGGAACTGGCAACAGATACCATCAGCAGTGTTCATCTGAACTAAAACCAGGAATCACCAAAAGTTCGATTATGAGGATAACTGCAAATCTGCAAAGTCACACACATCCTCTATGACTGGGGGACTGGGAGTTCACTATCTAATTGACAGGGGATGCACTAGCAGCAAACATTCTCTTTATAAGAAAAATGCAAAGGCCAGGTGCAGTGGCTCACACCTGTAATCCCAGCACATTGGGAGGCCGAGGCAGATGGATCACCTGAGGCCAGGAGTTTGAGACTAGCCTGACCAACATGGAGAAACCCCATCTCTACTAAAAAGACAAAATTAGCCAGGCATGATAGCTCATGCCTGTAATCCCAGCTATTCAAGAGGCTGATGCAGGAGAATTGCTTGAACCCAGGAGGCGTAGGTTGCAGTGAGCCGGGATCTCACTGTTGCACTTCAGCCTGGGCAACAAGAGTGAAGCTGCATCTCAAAAATAATTAAATAAATAAATACATAAATGAAAAATGCAACTACTTGGAGGAATTTATTTGTGGTCAGGCTGAAGCCTATGAAGTAATGTGGTAAAAGCCATCTTGCTTCAATACCGTTTTACACTGAAATAACATAACCAATACTTCAAAAGCATTTGACTCCAGGCAAAAACGAAGACACCTACTATGCCTCATTACTGGGGAGCATAAATTGAACAGCCTTCTGTACGACAAGTTGTCAATACATATCACAAACCTTAAATAACATGTCTATAGCCCTTGCCCCATTCTACAAGAATGGATGCTGTAGAAATAACCAGACATATCTACAAAGATTTATGGCAGTGATGCTCCTTGTAGTGTTATTTGTAATGGGAAAAAAGGCACAAAATATCTAAATGTTCCAATAATGGAGGATTACTTAAAAAATTATGATGTACCATATACTAGAATGTTAGGCAGCCATATGTTAAAGGAATTCATATAATTATTTAATTATTTCAACAAAAAGTGTTTTAAATTATTAAAAATAATTGTATAGGAAAAGATGTTATCAGATGAAATAATGTTCTTGATATAGTGTTAAGATTTTAAAAAGTAGGTCACAAACAGTGTATAAAGTATGAACCCATTTTGGGGGGAAAAAGTCCAAACTATATATTCATTCATTTATAGAGCATCTCAATAGGGAGGATAAAGAATTAAACAAGATAGACATAAGGAGTCTAACATGATTACGACAAGTTGGAGGAAATATTTAAAATATTAATAATGATTATTCCTGTGCCATGATATTGTTAGTATCTTTAATTTTTTCATTGTCTTTCTTGTACTTTCCAAAATCAAAGAAAAATGAACATGTACTATTTTAAAGCAGAAAACAAAGCTATATGCGATTTTACATTGCACATTCAAGAATTCAAAACATGAGAAAAGCACTAATTTATGGGGAAAGGGTAATAGTGGTTTGTTAAAAAGCTTAATATTAAACTCCTGGATTGTTTATCTATTTATTTATTGAATGTGACAGAGGTCTCACCATGTTGCCTAGGTTGGTCTCAAACTCCTGGGCTCAAGCAATCCTCCCACCTCAGCCTCCCAAAGTGCTGGGATTACAGCACACCCGGCCTCAATACTTCCTAAACTTCCTTAGTTCAGTGGCACACACGGATTCATCTTATTTTGGTTCCTCAGTATTTTCACATGCTTTTCCCTCTGCTGGAGTGCTTTTCCAGGAATATAGAGAGATGGTGTCGGCAGGAGGAGAGAAGTGGAAGCAAAGGGCTGCTCTGTAATCCTGATAGCCAGGTTGGAAGGACCCCCTCAGACCTAGGTTTTAAGAGGAAACTTGAAATTCTAAGTGCTCCTCTCCCATTTCTGTAGTTCATTCACTCCACCATTTCTTGGGCCCTGTTTCCTCACCTGTAATCAGGGGCTAACAGTCCCTCTCACCCAATAAACTGGTTGCTCTCTCTAAAATACTTTGGGATCTCTCAGTAAATAGTGATGAAAGAAAGCACTATGTAAAGTAATGATGTAGATACCATTTAGCTTGGGCCTCTGGGAACTTTGAGAAGGGGTACACATAGATGAGTGAGTGAGTGAATAAATGAATGAATGAATGAATATGGAGTTACCTAAAGAATGTCAAGAGCAGTCACCACTAGAAGAAGAAAATAATGCTGAAAAATATTTTTAGATTAAAAAAAAATATTCTTCTTGGTAAGTGGCAGAAATGCATTAAAGCTAAAGCTAAAGCAAAGTTTTCTGAAAGGGCAGTTGCTAATAAAAAGATAAGCTCTGTGGGTTCTATCGTTCTTTTATTTTCCCCCTCCACTTATTCATCTATTCAACAAATATTCTGGAGTGCTTTTTCTGTGCCCGGCACTGTGCTGGAGCACTGTTTCAAGAGTACAGGAGGCTGGCGTGGCCAGCTTGAGAAGGACCCAGCCATGCAAAGAACTAGAGAGGGAGTATTCCAAGCTAAGGGAACAGCAAGGGCAAAGGCACTGAGGTGGAGACAGGAAGGAGGCTGGTGTGGACAGAGCGTTGGTGGAAGGTGCACTGGGCCTAGTCACTTGGGATCTTGTGAGCTAGGGTTTGGATGGGCTGTTGAGGGACAAAAGAGTCCCTCAGTGGGACGGATCTGATTTATGCTACTCTTGGGAGAATGGATGAGGTGTAGGGTGGGCAAGAGCAGAAGTAGAGAGACCTGAGAGGAGACTTCTGCCACAGCCTTGGCTAGATGATGGGGGCATGGAGGTGAAAGTGAGTTAGCCAAAAGAATTGGGGTAAAAGCAGTGGGAAGGCTTCTGGATAGAGGGAATAATCTGTGTAAACAAGAAGAGTGCACAGACAAAAGGCAATTACAAGGTTGTAATAAATCCTTGAGAACTCTGATGAGGATTACAACACATGATTTAAATGGTAAATGTACCGAGGATTACATTGAATGTTGTAGGAGAAAGTGGCTCCTGGCAGACACTCAGTCTTAACCTCCTATCCTTTTGTTCCTTCATGATCCCTATCCTGAGTACACATTTCCAAAGTATGTTCCCTAAGTATTTAGTGTTAAAAATAACTAGGCATTGATCCACTTTAAGATTACGTCTCTACTTCATAACACTTTGAATAAGGATATAAAGGAATGTAGATAAATACTGGGAAAGAATGAATGGCATTGCCCACTTCCTTAGAAACTGGAAACAAAAAGCTGGCTAGATCACCCATAAAATCAGCATTTGAAACTTTGATAAAAAAATAAAATAAAATAAATGTCAGTTATATCTCTGTTAGATGAAATTCTATTGAATTTCAAGCTCCTTGTAAGTATTAGAGAAAATTGAATGCCAGGACTGCAAAGAGAATTCCACCCAGTTAAGATTGTGCATTGCATGGGTGGCAAGGATGACTCTGAAATTCAGGTGATCAATACCTTATCTAAAACCTTTGGCCAGGTGTGTTTCAAAATAAGAATGTTTCTGATATTAGAAAGGTAACATGGTGAATAAGCTGTATACTACATACCACCTCTGGTCTTGGTGTTATGTGTGGGGCAGCACTTAGAAATCAAACACATTATTATTTCTTTAGAGAAATATAAGACTGTTCACACCAAGTGACACAAATAGAATCCATGAAGCATTTCAGTTCAGTTTAGGGGAGGTTTTCTTACCAGATGAGTTTATGTCCAAAATAGCATTTTTTTGTTCACACGTTGAAGATGTTCGAGTTGTTTTTAAGGGGTTGGGGATCAAATGTGTTTTCTCAGGAGTTTCTGCACCCCTGAGACCATCCCCACTCCTGTACATGGCCCATAGGTGCTGGGGAGAGACTGGATTATGGTGGGCTCAGACTCAATGTCTTGCTCAACCCAGAACCTCTGACCCCTGGACCCTGCCGCTGAACTCAGCCCAAGCACTGGAGTCTTCCTTAACTCATGGTGCCCTGGACCTGCTCCCTGAAATCAAGCCTTGACTTGGACCTGCCCCTAATCCTGTCTACCACTCATGTCTGAACTTCAGTTAGACAAGGTGCAAGTGTCCTTCCTTGGAACTGCCAACATCCAGGTAACTCTTCTGTGACAGCTATGTGATTTTTTTCTTGTTTGCACGTAAAACCTCTGACGTAGGGTAGAAAGGAGCTTACAGCATCAGCTTGCACTTTCTAATCACAGCTCCAGAGCTTCCAAGACATTTTTATGTGTACATTTCAGTGTGATAGAATTTTTTCAGCCTATACTCAGATGTGCAGAACAAAACAAAACATAACATGTAGTTTATTTATTAACAGATGACTTGATCTGAGTTTCCCCACAAGCTCCCTATCCTGCTGGGTAGAAATAGGGGTTAAATAAATTCATCCCAATTTGACCAACTCTTCTTATATTCTGGGCCATTTGTTTAGATAACAGGGTCCCTTGTGGATCTATACTCAGTTTTTCAAATATCTGCACCAGGGAGCTCTCATCCCTAAGATAGCAATCAGGGTGTGTGGGAAGGTTACTGTGAGCTTCAAGCAGTAGAGTGATGGGTCCTCAGAGCTGTGGGTGTGGTGTCCCTTGTCAGGCTTGCTGCTGCCCACTCAACTGGGCTTTGTAGTAGACATTACTGGCTGGTATAACCTGGGTTCTGGTGTCTCTGGGCTTGATCATGAACAGTGGTATACTTTTTGGCTGTGCTGGTCTCATTCCACCTCTCACTGGCTCTATAGACCTTTCTGGATCTAGGTGATTCACATTTTGCCTCTGCTATGAAAGTCACTTCACCCCTACTTATGGTGCCTGAGGGCAAATCCATGGCTCTCAAACCCATGGCTGCTTTCAAAGACCCTTTTATGTGCACACAGGGCCCTATCTATGACACTAGGTGTGGAGGAGATTGCTGGTGGGCAACCAAAACCTGTTCTCCCTTTGTTCTATGATAATAGAATTGCTATTGTTGGGCAAATATGGCTCCCCAGTGATATTGCATTTCCCCACATTCTTTGCAGTTAGGTTTGCTCATGTGACCAAGTTCTGGCCAATAAAATATGAGAAGAGTTCATGTCTGCCACTTTTGGGCCAGAGTCTCATAATATTGGGTGTACTTCCTCCAGCCTCTTTTCCCTTACTACCAAATGGAACCCAGATATAGTAGTCCTGTGTGGTTGATGACAAAGGCCCTCGGACTTACAGCAGAGCAACTACTAGGAAAAGAATCTGAGTCCCTCAATGAAGAAGAGCTGACCACCAGCCTGGAAAATCACCTCAGATTATTTTAGGAGAGAATTTCTTTGTTCTCCTATGTTTATAGCAGTAGTTTTCTAATAGCAGCTATAAGAAACTACTTGCAATCAGGGAAATCCACACCTGCCTTAAGCTAAGTAACCCAGATGCCTCATTTGGCCAGAAGTCCTCCATCCTTGGGTTCCTTTCATCCTATCTGATATATGCCACTGTCTTAGGGCAGGGAGGGTGAGCTCTGCCCATCCTTATCTTGCCTCTTTCTCTCTCCATAATTTATATGTACATGAATGTGAGAGTTTTGGATTTTTTCTTCCCTATCCTATATCTCCCTCCTTCTCTCAGTATCAAGGCTGAGTTATCATAGGAAAAAAGGAATAGCTTCTCTATCTTTTTGGAAAGAACTCTATAATCTGAGGTTTTAGGCTTGTTCTTGATAGCTAAAATAATTTAGAAAATCCTCCCTCACTGGACAGAACCTAGCTTTCAGGCTTACTGTCTGAAAAATCCTATTTTGATTCATGAACATGGAAATGCAAAAGAGAAATGCTCATTAATAATTTTTGAAGAATTACCTCTCATTACATAGACCAAAAAAAAAAAAAAAAAAAGATTTACACCAAGATGTTTGCAGTGGTTATAACTATATGATAAAATTATGTAATTTTTTTCAGCCTGGTGCAGTGGCTTATGCCCATAATCACAGTACTTTGGGAGGCAGAAGTGGGCAGATTGCTTGAGGTCAGGAATTCGAGACCAGCCTGGCTAATATGGTGACACCCTGTCTCTACTAAAAATGCTAAAATAATTTAGCTGGGTATTGTGGCACATGCTTGTACTCCCAGCTACTCAGGGGACTGAGGCAGGAGAATTGCTGGAACCCAGGAAGTGGAGGTTGTGATGACCCAAGATGGTGCCACTGCACTCCAGCCTGGGTGACAGAGTGAGAATCTGTCTCAAAAAAAAAAAAAACAAAACAAAAAAAAACGTGATTTTAAAAAAAATCTTCTTGTTTTGACTTTATTTTCTGACTTTTCTACAATGAACATGTACCACTCGACTAAAATTTACAAAAAAAATCAATAAAAGTTATTTTTAAAATATATCTGTAATGCTATCAGTTGGGAGTTACTGATCTGTAGTAGGTAAGAACTCGATACAAATTACAGTCTCTGTGGGAGCTAATTTAAACTTGTCAGACCAGTTAAATTATTAGGTCTTAACTGACATTTAGCAGCAAGGGTGGCAGACCTGACATCACACAGCAAGGACTTAGAAAATTAGGGATAATGACACACAGATTGTATTTCTGCAAAGCATGCTCAATTCAAAGTGCATCAAGTAGTGTTCATAAAAAATGCCTCTGTATTTTAGGTTATTCTTTTCCACGAGAGTTGCATGGGTAGAAATATCTAAGGTGAAACAGAAGCCTATTTTTGTTGGCATTTCTCCTTTGTATATTTTGACAAGAGAAGTATTTCAGGCTTTGCTGGAACTCATTCGCATATGGATCATTGTTAATAAATCTTGCAGAACTTCCTCCCTGTAACAAAAAGGGATAAAGAGCTCTCTTCTTTGGTAAGTAAATGTTCTTTAAAAAAAATAATAAGTTACAAAAGTTATATTTGTAATGGCCAGGAGAAAATATGAACTTCAGAGTTTCCAGGGAAGTGTGAAACAAACTTCCAGACTAGAAGGCAAGAGAGAGGCTTAGTTGCCATCACAGCTGTTCACTTGGCCTGGCCTGGAACAAAGCTGGGTGAAGGGAGGAAGTGAGAGGAAACCAAAGAAAGGAACCACAACATACCTTGAAGAGTCAAGAACAGTGCAGCTGACTGTCCCAAGCAAGAAACTCAAACCCCAGCCTTCAGGAAAAGAAAAAGTTTAGCAGGAAATTCTAGACTCTGTATTTTTGCTTCAGGTAGGTCTACAAGGAGCATCTACCCCTTGCATATATGAGGCAAAAAGAAAGAGCTCCCATCTCCAGAGTCCAAAGAAACTAGCGAAGCAGTTTTCATTTTTTCACGTGGAAACCTCCACAGCCATGTCAGACACGGAATCAAAATATAACAGAGGGGGTTCGCCAAACACTTCTAGGGCAAAAGTTTCTTTCTGCAGTTCTACCAATCCCAGACTATTACCTGTCTGCGGCCTCCTAGGCTGGGCCTTAATCACTTCCAGCTGTGCTGGCTCTTTACAGTCCCTTTAGCCCCTCCCCATCTGGCCTCCCTGCACTCTGCCTCTCATGTAGGAAAAATTAAGTATTGCACCTAAATCCCCCCTTAGGACTTAGGGGGTCCCAATCAGGCGCCTCACCACAGTATCCATCTCCAGCCACAGATGATGGGCTGGCTTGCCTCATGTAGGGGTGTTTCCATTCTGCCCTGAAGCTGAGCTCTTCTCCTGGCTCCCCACTAATCAGTTACAGCTATGCACACAAAGTAAAGGAGGTAGAGCACAGCTCCATTGGAAAGAACCTCTCCCCCTCAAAACCCCATCCTGGTACCCACATACCCCAGATTCCCAGCCAGTGGTGTCCTGATGGCCCCAGCTGCAGGGATTGGTTCCTTAGGACTAAATTTGTTCCCTAGGGCTAAACCCTGTCCAGGCAGTCATCTTCTGAAATACACATCTTTCTGCCTGGGTGGTATCTGCATTATATCAGTTTAAGCCTTGGTGATTTGCAGGGAATGAAAATCTCTGGCTAGAATTAGAACAGAAAGTGCCTGACACCAGGCAGCCATTACCCTATCTCTTACATGTTATTAATCAATTATGGGGCAAGTTATCCTGATAACTAAGACTGAGGCTTCATTATCTTCAACACATCATGTCAGGTAGCCACTAAACTCTGAAAAGAATTGGGGAATTCAGTGAAATCTCTTTGCCATCTTTGGGCTAAACCCTACCCTGCATCTCGGGTTTAGTGGGCAATGAATCTGGGCCAGCAGGCAAGGATTGCCTATAGCAGTGTTTCCTAACTTGACCTTACATCGGATTCATCTAGAGGGTGTTTTAAAACACAGATTTCTGGACCCCAGCCCCAGAGTTTCTGACTCAGTAAGTCTCAGATGAGGGCCTAGAATTTACATTTCTACCTTGTTCCCCAGTAATGCTGCTCCAGGCCTGGGGACCACATTTGAGAACCATTGTTTTACATCACAGCAAGGAACTTGAACTTTATTCATCAGGCAATATAGGATCCTTGGAGGGTTTTAATCTAGGTGGGAGAGGGTCATGGGATCCAGTTTACACTTCTGAAAGCTCAGGTGGCCACAATATGGAGTATTGACTTGCAGGGACTGCAGCTGGGAGAGGATGGCTAACCAGAGGCTATTGGCAGAATCCAGATAATTTTCACTATGAGGTGTTTCATATAATGTTACAGTGTGAGATCCCGGCAACAAAATTGCACTGATTAGCCTCCAGGAGCCTGAAAAAGGTATAAAGTTGAGAGAGATGATTTAGAAGAAAGATGAAGACTTCTTCTATAGAAGGTATAGAGGTATAGAGTATAGAGGCTCATAGAGTATACCTTCTATAGAAGGTATAGAGGTATAGGTATAGAGGCTCATGCCTGTAATCCCAGCACTTTGGGAAGCTGAGGCAGGCAAATCACTTGAGGTCAGGAGTTCAAGACCAGCCTGGCCAACATGGTGAAACCCCATCTCTACTAAAAATACAAAAATTAGCCAAGCGTGGTGATACACACCTGTAATCCCAGCTACTCAGGAAGCTGAAGCAGGAGAATCACTTGAACCTGGGATACAGAAGTTGCAGTGAGCCCACATTGTGCCACTGCACTTCAGCCTAGGAGACAGAGCGAGACTCTGTCAAAAAAAAGAAACGAAAAGAAAAGAAAAACTCTCTAAAAGGAGATATAGGAGGCCTGAAAGATAAATGTTGGCCATTTCACAATTTTGCCAATGGCCAATCTGGTTCCCAGTGGGCACGAGAGACTGGGACCTTGCAGAGAGGTCCACAGAAGTGACACTCACCAGGTGGACCTCCTAAATAGGTACAGGTGGCTCTCTCCCTTCCTTCCTCCCTCTCTTTCCTGTGGGGTAATATTATTAGGGGGAATGGGGTGTAGAGTACAGATCGTGATAATTACTAGGAGACAAGCAGTTTCCCAGCTTCATTTTTCAAAGTCTCAAAAACAGAGACGTGGAGTACAGGCTTTCCTGGTTCAGTTCAACAATGTTTGGCTAAGCCTGGTCCTTCTGGCTGAGTGTCTGAGGTATAATTTTAGAAGGACATTAAAAATAATCTATACTCTACCAATAGTGCTTTTCTAAGGAGGATAGGCCTATGGTTATTAGCATACACATGATAAAAGAGAATTCAGAATTTTACTATACATTCTAGATATGTAAGTGAAGTTACTGTAAGGTTTGGACAAATCATCATAACACCCACAAACAGCATCATGGAAGACCTTGCTTATAAACTTTCAGTGGATTCATGTGGCTTCCAACATCCCTTGACTCAGCTACAGGCCACAAAATTGGTTAGATTGGCCTTCTCTGAATCTGCTTTGCTTGTTTTCATCTTTGCTTCTGCCAAGAAAATTCTTCAGCTATAAGATTCCTGTCTCTTACCTCTCTAAGTTCCAACCTAACCTTAAGGTCTCTGTCAAATTTACCTTCCTTCCTCACTTTCTTGGAACACACCAACCCATTATCATCCCTCCCCACTCTGAAACCTTATGGCACTTACAGGCTAAGCTTATCCTTTGGTTCTTGGATATTAGTTCCCTTTTTAGGAGTAAAAGTCTTGTCTTCCCAGACTGATAGTAAATTCTTTGGAGCCTGGAGTAGTTGAGTCCCATCTGTCTAAAAATGAGCCATTATACTCACATTATAATTGCATGGGTGACATGGGGAATGTGTTGGCTCAGTTCCTAAATCCTTGGGCAATGAGGCCTGCAGTTGGGCCTCAGGCACAGCTAGAAGCAGGGACATAAACACTGCCAGCTCACGCTGTCTTCCTTTCCAGCTCTTGTTTCTGAAACCTGCTCTGTTTTCTTAAAATATATCCTCAGCAGTGGGTGGGGAATTTGGCCATTGGCAGCTCTCCGACTCACATTTGACAGTCAAACCACCAGAGAAGGGATGGCTCCCTTCCCTATTTACAAGTTCAAAAAAATCCGATTGGTCTGGCTTTGGGACATTCCTATCCTTGGATCAATTAATGAATGTTGGCTAGTGGGGAGGGGGAGAGTCCATTTCATGCTCCATTCTCCTTTCCAAAGAAGCCCAATTTTGTTATCCTCCCTTTGGTGTATGGCTTCCAGGGGACCAGCTCCTGCTGCAGCCTCGAGGGTGGGTCTGAAAAGTCCAAGCCGAGGATCAGCAAACTTTTTCTGGAAAGCACCAAATAGCAAATATTTAGGCTTTGCAGGCCATATCTCTATTGAAACTGCTCAACTCTGCCATTGTAGTCTGAAAGAAGTCATAAACAATATGTAAATAAATGACAGTGTAGTGCTGTTCCAATAATATGTTATTTACTTTTGGACACTGAAATTTGAATTTCATATAATTTTCACATGCAATGAACTATTCTTCTTTTGACATTTTTAACCATTTAAAAATGTAAAAACCATTCTGACCTCTGGTTTAAGCTCATCCCCTGCCAATGTCTTGAATTGGACCACAACATGTGATACAACTTGGGTCAGTAGTGTTACTGGTGGTGAATCCTTATGGCTCTGCAGCAACCTCAATTTTTGCCTCTTCAGAAGAAAGAATTTGACCTAGGGACAGCCCGAGAGTGAGAGACCAAGGCAAGGTATAAGGCAGGAGTAAAAGTTTATTGAAAAGTTTTAGGGCAGGAATGAAAGGAGGTAAAGTACACTTGGAAGGGGACCAAGTGGGCATCTTGAGAGATCAAGTGTGTGGTTTGACCTTTTGACTTGGGGTTTTATATGTTGGCCTACTCCCAAGGTCTTGTTACTTCCCCCCTGATTCTTCCCTTGGGGTGGGCTGTCTGCATGAGCAGTGGTCTGCCAGCGCTTGGGAGGGGCCTCATGTGCAGTGTGTTTACCAAAATTGTGCGCATGATCACTTGAGGTGTTCACTTACCCATCGAGTGTTCCCAACGGAAGGTCATAGACCAGTTAAAAGCTACCATTTTGTCTCTTAGTGTGCATGCTCAAGTCCACTTGCCCACCTCCTGAGATCTTATTGGGAAGCTACTACTCACCAGTTTCAGATTTTTCTACTGGGAGACTGCCTTTCCCTGGCACTGGCTGTGGCCAAATACTATTTTGGAGAGATAGTTTAATACCACCTGACTATTACCTGATGGTTGCCTGACATTCCTGGTCAGGTGGGGGTCATCTCCTGCACTGTTCATGTCTTACTAGTTACCTACTGGAACAGCAGGATGTGAAGAGAAGTCTGCTGGGATGGTTTAGGGAAAGATTTTCTCACACTCAAAAGGAAGCATGGGCTGGGCACAGTGGCTTTTGGCTGTAATCCCAACACTTTGGGAGGCTGAGGTTGGAGGAAGAGATAATCTCCTTTCTGCTTCTCAACCCTGCCTAGTCTAGATATGGCTGCTGGAAATCCTGGTCCATCCTTTCACCAGCAGGGGAGCTGGGCTGAGAGCAAAGCCCTCACACTGATGCTGGGAGAGCTGAGAGACAGGAAGAACCCGGTCTGTCATGGAGTCTGAGCCACTGAATTAACCACCTTGACACAGCCCTCCCTGCAGTCTTCTTGGGTGAGTTTATAAATATCTCTGTTATTTCAGCAGTTGAGTTGAAGTTTCCTGTTAATTGGCTGTAGAGTGAGTGGGGAGCAAAGCACTCAAAGAATAGTCTGGAAGCCCATCTTATATGTCCTCATATCTTTATATACTACATCTTCAATATACCACCTGACTGACTGACCTTCACTCTCTCCCTCAAACCCCATCTCTTTCACATTCTTCTTAGTGTCTGGCTACTACAACACTTGTGTTTCTAGTTCCTTCTAAGGACTAAAATATTCCCTGAAATTGCACCAAGTGCACATCTGAAGAAGCTTCAGGGAGAGGCTCATTGCGACCTTGGGTCTCTCCTCTGCTCACTCACCAAAGTACAGCTGAGAGTGTTTCCTCATATAATCTGTGGCTTGAATCATCATTCCCTCTGCCCTTCCTGATTCCAGCTTCACACCCATGATGAATTCAACTATTGAGTTAAACTTCTCTTCCCACAGTTCTGGCCACCTTCCCACCACATTCCTCCCACTGTACCACCCTCTTGAGTGTCTCCCCTCACACCCAGGTGCTTGAATGTCAAGACAGGGAAACTGTTGTTACCCAGCGTCTGACCACAAGAGATGGCACAGGCTCACAGCCCAAGAAAACACCCTGCTTTGCCCTCAGACACAGATTTGGCTAGCAGGTTACCTCCCTGTTTGCATTTCAGGCAGCTATGCAGCCCAGTCGGCTGCCTGAATTTTTCCACCAGCAGCTGCAAACCCCTATTCCTTTCTCTACTTTCTGCTTTTGTCTCTTTCTTCTCCATATTTATTTTCTTTGCTTGCACACCTTGTTTTTCTTTCAGGGGACCTGCCATATGGTTCTCCTTTACACAAAGTGTGGAGTGTGCAGAGGCAGCTGGTGGGGTCCCTGAACATGCTGGTCTATGCAGGAGTCCCTTGGAGCTCAAGCTGCCACCCAGCAGAGAGAGGCTAAGCCCCAAATGTGGACAGGAGAAGAGAGGAGGAAACCAGAAAAAGGCCAAGGCAGGCCACACAGCTCATTAGTTCATTTTGATTAGTTGCTTTTATCCAGTTGTGAGGAATGGTGAACAGTGATAAATGAAGACAGTCCTGAGATTTTTATCTCCTGAATTACTTACAACTTGGCAAGATTAGATAAACCATGGAGATAGCAGATGGAAGTTGATGTGTGTATGACCAAATTGGCTTGTAAGATTTATAGAAGATGGCCCGAAATCCTGATTCTACAGCCTGGAAGGTCTTCTAGGGGGCTTACACTTTAATAGTTTTCTTTGTCTTTTGCCTCCTTATTCATTTATGCTGTTTTTTTGCTCATCAACTTGCACTGAGAGCCAGGACAGCTGTTCACCTGGACACAGAACCAGGTTAGACTCTGGGCAAGGTGACAACTAAATCCAGCTTCAGATCAGCTCTCCAAGGAGAGTTTAGAGAAAGGGGTGTTTTAGGTGATTTCTCCACCCAGAGGGTGGGGTTGCCTTTTCTAATTTGTACAAAGATATCACATAGACTAGTTGAGGGTCAGACCTTAGTCCCTCACTGACTCCTAGGAAGGAGTATCTGATCATACCAGACACAAGTGAGTTTCTTGTAAACTAAAGATTTGAGGGGTCTTGGGCAGAAGGTCACTTTGCACAATGTACAATCTCTCTCTCACTCTCTTGTTCTGTTCCTTTGTCCCCATCTTCTTCCCCAGAAGCTTAGTGTCATCCTTGTTGCTTAAATAGGCCATTGGAAGTCTTGTTCTCCATCTCCAGTGAGTTATCAAAGTATTTATTTCAAATAAATGCAAAGCTCTCCCTACAGGGGTGTCTAGTGAATAATATTACCTCTACCTCAATATGTTGTTGATGACCAAAACAAAACAGTTTGTCTTTGCTAAGCACTAAATTGTTAAACATTATTGGTTGTAGAAGTAGAGCTCATGAAGTCAAGAGCAGAAAGCAACTCAGTTATTCTCCCTTTACCCCTTCCCCGACTCACCATTCAAACTTGTTCTGTGGAATTATGCTTTCCTCAGGTCTCGCAATGTATCTGCTTATTTTCATTGTAGTCTTACTTCTGTCATTAAACCGTCTAGTCACATGAAATAGTAAAAACTTCAAATTTCCTTTAAAATGAAGGCTCCCCAACCCTACCAGCTCATGTCTGCACGATGGTTTCACCTGCCCATGATTCCCTTGCCTCCCTGACTCTCTCTGGGTTGAAGCAGAAGAGGCCAGAGAACCAGGGACAGGAGACGTGTGTGTGCCTGGTACCTATGACAGGAGACGTGTGTGTGCCTGGTGTTGATTCTCTCAGACCCTGGCAGAAGCTTAAAGCTGAGTTTCTTTGAGCTTGATGAGTGTTCAGATCTCTTCCTTTTTCTTGAAGTGTATTTGTGAGCTCTCTGGAGTTTCTCTTGGTGGACCCCTTTGACCATCACTTCAGCTAGCTCCTTTTTTTTTTTTTTTTTTGACCAAGTCTTGCCCTGTTGCCCAGGGACTACAGGCACATGCCACAACACATGGCTAATTTTCACCTGGCTAATTTTTGGATTTTTAGTAGATATGGGTTTTTGCCATGTTGGCCAAGCTGGTCTCAAACTCCTGGCCTCATGTGATCTGCCTGCGTTGGCATCCCAAAGTGCTGGGATTACAGGCTTGAACCACTGCACCCTGCCAGCTGGCTGCTTTTGATCCCGCCTCAGCTTTGCTTCATATGAGACCTCTCCATCCTTTTTGTTGCAGTTTTCCTGCTTTGGGCAGGACCCATTTTAAGATGACTGCAGGTCTGCTGTGTCCTCCAGGCAGCCAAGACTGGTCCAAGGGAATGCCATCTTTGGCTCTGATAGTAGCCTGGGCACAGTCCTCATCACTGCTGTTCTCAGCTGCCTCAGCCAGCTTTTCCTGGAGTGTCATTTTTCCCGCATGGATCCACTGTGTCTCCCAAACGGTCTTGATGCTGTTCAATCAATCTTTGTCCAAATCATACTAACTTCAGCTGTTTAGTTTTTAACTTTTATTATGGAAAATTTCAAAATGCAGAAACATTGAGAGAATATTATACTAAACTATAATAAACCCATGACCCAATCACCCAATTTAACAGTGATTAACTCAGGGCCAATCTTGTTTCATCTTTACACAGATGCACTCCCCATTCGACTTCTCTACAAACACTGGATTATTTCCAAGCAAGTTTGCTTTTCATGTGAAATTCTTTAGTAAGTATCTCTAAAATTTAAGAACCCTATTTATAAAAACAAAAAACACATACACCTAATATACCAAACCAACAATAATTTCCCAAAAGCATCAAATAGTCTTCAAATTTCCTTTTCTCATCATTTTTTAAAACAGTTGGCTTATTCAACTATGCGGCCATAAAAAAGGATGAGTTCATGTCCTTTTTAGGGACATGGATGAAGCTGGAAACCCTCATTCTCAGCAAACTATCGCAAGGACAGAAAACCAAACACCGCATGTTCTCACTTATAGGTGGGAATTGAACAATGAGAACACTTGGACACAGAATGGGGAACATCACACACCGGGGCCTGTCGTAGGGAGGGATAGCATTAGGAGATATACCTAATGTAAATGACGAGTTAGTGGGTGCAGCACACCAACATGACACATGTATACATATGTAACACACCTGTATGTTGTGCACATGTACCCTAGAACTTAAAGTGTAATAATAATAATAATAATAAAGATCAGTTTTTTAATTTGGTCTGAAAAAAAACAGTTGGCTTATTCAAATCAGGACTTTGAAAGTTCATACTTGAAGTTGGTTGACATATTTCTTTTAATCTGTAGATTTCCCTACCCTCTTTTTTTCCCCTTTGAGATCTATTTCTTGAAGGAACAGTGTCATTTGTTCTATAGAATTTTCTACCATCTGGATTGTTACTGATCGCATTCCTGCTTAATCAGTATTCTTATCAACATTTAATATGTTTTCTTTCTTCTACATTTTCCTGTAAAATAGTATGGTGCACAGAGTTAAAAGATTAATCAGAATTAGTTTCCATTTTTTGTAAGATTAGTTCTTGGATATGTTGCGGACTTTCTATTGCATCATGTAATGTATGGTTGTGTTTCTTTTCATGAGGCCAAGATTGATCACTGGGTTCAGGTGCTATCAGCTTGATCTAGACATCTGCCTTGGACCTAATAATGCTAGCAGTTATTAATGGTTACTTCCTAGATCCATTATTTCATTAGACTATTAGCCTTTATACTCACTAATTTTTAAAAATTGTATTCTAAATCTAGCATCCTTATGCATTCATTGGCTCGATTTCTCCTATAAAGAGAAATTTTCCTCACTAATTATGGGATATAATCCATACAGGAAAGGGAGGTTAGGTGTGAGGACTAAGCTCTGATTTTTTAACTTTCCCCAATTTCCCCCAAGCTGTCTCTTGTGGGAAAAATCTACATTCTATAGAGAATTCCCTTCCCTTTCTAAGTTTTCTTGATCCAGAAGATAATTAACAGAGTTTGGCATCTTTTAAGTCTGGTAAGAAACATTTACACTCTATTCTGTCTGAAGTGTACTATCTGAGGCTTTATCCACATAATAATAACCTTGGCTTCCACAGCTCTTTATCTTGATCTAGACCCTCCCTTCTATTGATTCCATGTCTTTAGATAAACTCTTTTAAGCAACTGCCAATCTGAAAATCTTTGAATCCACCTACAACCTGGAAGCCCACTGATTCAAGTTGTCCTGCCTTTCTAGACCAAACCAGTGTACATCTTCCATGTATCAATTGATGTCTTATGCCTCCCTAAAATGTATAAAACTAAACTGTAGCCTGACCACAGGATCTCTTGGGGCTGTGTCACAAGACGTGGTCACTCATATTTGGCTCAGAATAAATCTCTTCAAATATTTCACAGAGTTTGACTCTTTTCATCAACAGAATCAATATTTCAAATATTATTAAAAGATTAAGAGTAATAATGGCTCCCAGTCAGAGAGGGAAGGATAAATTGGGAGGTGGCAACTCAGTAGGTCAACACCAGCAACTTTGCTGTCCTGGTTATTTTACTGAGGACTAAGCTCTGATTTTTTAAAATCTTGCCCTAATTCCTATCTAAGAGGTCTAGGGAGTCATGCCCTACAATCCATAAATTCTCATCAGATGGATTTTATTTAACCCTATATATCGTGACTTACTTTCTAATTGGTCTCTGGCACAACATTACGTGACAAAGAAGAAAGTCAAAGTATTTTACCCCAAAACATGCTTCTTTGCCATATTTTGAAATGGTCCTGCAAAGCTCTCCTCTGTGGGGGAAAATCTGCATCTGTAAGAATCTCTATTAACATAGCTAGCTCTTTTTCTTCCAGGCCTCCCCAGTCCTGAAACGATTAAGTAAGAGTCTAGCACCTTTTAAAGGTCTGAATAGGAAACATTTGTCATCTATTGTCTCTAAGGGCAGCCACTATAAGACTTCAAAATAAACTTGCTCTCTATAATCTTTTATCTTAAACTGAACATATCATTTCTACTGATCCCAGGTCTTTAGACAAACTCAACCAATTATCAGCCAGAAAATGTTTAAATTTACCTATAGCCTGGAAGCTCCCACCTACCCCCCTACCCCTGCTTTGAGTTGTCCCACCTTTCTGAGTTAAACTGACGTATTTCTTAAATGTATTTGATTGATGTCTCATGCCTCCCTAAAATGTATAAAACCAAGCTGCACCCTGACCACCTTGGGCACGTGGTCTCAGGACTTCCTGAGGTCTGTGTCATGGTCCATGATCTTGGCTCAGAATAAATCTCTTCAAATATTTTACAGAGTTTGACTCTTTTCATGACATTACAACGCCTTGGTTTTCATATTTGAAAATAGTTTGCTCATTAACCACTTTGAGCTTCATTCAAGTTTTTAAAAAGGGAGTTATGCAAAGTCCTGTGAAAATTAGTGTACCCTCTACTGCTACAAAAGATAGAAGACAGAAATATGGGGTCAGCTTTAAATATGAAAGTAATTCAATCAGCCCCAGTGCTCATTTGCCATAAATGTAGACATCAAGCAATGGAAACGGTGCTGTTTCCTCTTAGTTTTAATGTATATTGCAGGTGCACATATCAGAAGATAATGAAATTCTAAAAGCCCCATGAGAGCCTAAAACCACACTGGATGGGCTGCATAACAATTCAAAATTGGAATAAGGGACAGACGAACTATAAAACTGACAGGATTCATTTTCGATATGAAGTTTAAAAGAAACATTCTTGCAACTCAAAGTTTGCAAGCTCTGCAATTTTTATACATTTTAGAATCAGTGTGTGAAGTTACAGACATTTTCATTCGATAAGGCACACCAGGAAAGGTGCAATAAAACTAAAAATGCACAAACACTTGCCCAGGGCCTCTGGACACTCCAGTCACTCACTCTATACCAGGCTTTGAGCCACCTATACTTTAAGACATCCCTGAAAACCCTGATCACCAGTAGAGGGGACTGTCTTACAAGGGAGGATTCTCTTTCTCTCTAATTCTTTCACATATATACATATTGTTTGGATGAAGGGAGGCAAGATGGTGCACTTCCGGGTTCTTCATCCCCCCTCCCAACTTTTCCCGCGCGCGCGAAAATGCAGCTGGCAACCCGGGAAGGTGCAGACCAACTGGGCATGCGCCAGGTGAGGTCAATCCGAAGAGACCAAGATTTACCTGGTCGCACCTGTGGAACGCCCCTGACACGCCCATGCCCCACCTATTGCCTTCCCACTCCTAGAAAAGCCACTCTCCCCCATTGAGCCAGGCAGACTTCCCAGCTTTGCATTGCTGTCCGGGCTGTCTGAACTCAGTCCCAGAGCTTGGGGGAGGGGAACTCTGCCGGCCTTCTTTGCCGGAGGCCGACAGACTTCTTCTCCACACCTTAGGTTACTAAAATAAACTTGCAGTTTAGCTCCTGACCTTTGCCTACTTGCTGGTTCTTTTGTGCTCGCTCTGGTGGTCTTAGAAAAACAAGTCACATATCACTTCTCTTTTCCAATTTTATGTGCTTCCTTGCTGTCCCTGGGATCCCCCTGCACAATATGGGCAAAGAACTCAGTACCTCTTTGAGTTACCCCAAAAGAATCCACTCACCCAAAAGCCTTAAATAAGTAAGGCAGTCTTTGCTAAACACTTTGCAAGAGAGACAAAGGAAAGTGTTTAAATTACTATCCTACAGCAAGCAACTTTAAAATTTCTTTATGCTGTGTAGGCTCTCTGGAGTCCTGTTTCAACATTACTCTCCACTCTGAATGACCTTTTCTCTCTCTCTCTCTCTGCTTCTTTTCCATGAACTGCCTGCCTATGCAAATGCCTGCCATGCCTATCTTTTTACTCTCTCACTCTCAGATTTCCTCAGAAACTTCAAATGTTTGTAATCTTTATTATTAGGCAGATCAACCTAGCTTTCTCTGTTCCTCCCTCAAATTTACCTATGAAAACTCATTGCAATGATTCAATAAAGTAACAGATTCTCCAGTTAATAGAGCCAATACTCCACAGTTCACACATTTAACAAATATTTCCTGTGTCTTAGGAGGTTAGGATATGGCAGTCAGCGACCATCTTTTTCTGTTTGAGCATGCTTATGATGTCTCATCTCTACCCCAATTTTCTCATGAAAACATTTCTTCCAAACACACATAGTATTCTCTGAAGGGAATTCTGATGAATAAAGTTGTCTACACCTTGCTAAATTTATTAATGTAATACGTGTACAATGTTACATATATTCAAGTGACAAGTATTATGTATGAGTATTTATTAATGTTTCATATGTGAATCAGGAAGGACTTAAAAATCTGAACCGACCTGTAACTAATAATATTGAATCAGTGATCAAAAACCTCCCAACAGAGAAAAGCTCAGGATCAGATGGCCTCACTGGAGAATTCCACCAAACATTTAAGAAGAATTAACACTAATCCTTCTCAAACTCTCAAAAAATAAAAATTAAAGAGTACAGCTGGGTGCAGAGGCTCATACCTATAATCCCACCACTTAGAGAGGCTGCAGCAGGAGGATTGCTTGAGCCTAGGAGTTCAAGGCTAGCCTAGGCAACATAGAGAGATCCTGTCTCTATGAAGGAAAAAAAAAAAAAAAAAGAAAAGAAAAGAAAAGACAAATTGAACTGGAGATAACTCTTCCAAATTCATTATATGAGGTCATCCTTACCCTGTATTCAAAATCAAAGATACTGTAACTAAACTACAGGCCAATATCCTTGATCAATGTAATATACTGCATTAATAGAATGAAGGACAAATACCAGGTAAATCATCTCAACTGACAGAGAAAAAGCATTTGACAAAAATCAGCACCCTTTCATGACAAAAACACTCAACACTAGGAACAGAAGGAATTTACCTCAACATAATAAAGCCCATATGTGAAATGTCCACAGCTAAAATCATACTCAATGGTGAAAACTAAAAGCCTTTTCTTTAAGGTTAGGGACAAGGTAAGCATGCCCGGTCCTACCATTGCTACTCAACGTAGTTCTAGAAGTCTTAGCCAGACAATTGGGCAAGAAAAATAAATAAAAAGCATCTAGATATAAAAGAAAGAAGTAAACCTTTATGACATTGAGTTTATGTCAATGGGGAAAAGCTTTATGACATTGAATTTGTCGGTGATTTATTGGATATGACACCAAAAGCACAGCAATGAAAGCAAAAATAGACTAATGGGTTTAGATAAAACTTTAAAACTTTGGTGCAGCAAAGGAATAATTTAACCCCTTTTCCCATTTGTCCTGAGAATACTTACCAGTGGTGCTTTCAGCAGCAGCATTTACCCTGAGATAACATTGCCACGAACTATTTTGCTTTTATTATTATTTTCTCATCACTCTAGCTATCGACTTTGGAAACAAAAGACATCATTCAATTTATAGCATTCTGTTGTTAGTAGTGGTATTTCTATTTACAAAATATAGTAATTCTCGACTGCCAAAAATGTCAAATCCTAGAAAATGTAGCATTCTTACAAATAATGTTAACATTGTTGTCAAATAGTTATAGGCCAAAGAGTCGATTGATGAATCTGATTTTCCTGAAAGAGATGATTCTGATGATTCAGATGATTCTTATGTGAGTTCTGTTTATAGATAACTCTAAAAACAGTTTTTTAATTTTATTTTCACATTGAAAATCAGTCAGATTTGCATCAGCCTCAAAGAGTGTGTTTATATAAAATTAAATAAGTGCTGGCAGTGAGCTACGCTTTCTTTTCCAAACAGAAGAAAGGTTAAAAAGTGAAAAGGCAACCTACAGAATGGGAGAAAATATCTGCCAATCATATATATCATAAGGGTTTAATATCCAGAATATAACCCCTATAAAGAACTCCTACAACTCAACAACAACAAAACAAATAATCCAACTAGGAAATGAACAAAATACCTGAATAGACATTCATTCAAAGAAGATATACAATTGGCCAAAAAGCCATAAAAAGCTGCTCAACATCACTAATCATTAGGGAAATGCAAATCAAAATCCCAATTAGATAATCACCTCACACCCACCAGATATCTGGCCATTATAAAAGCTACAGAAAATAATGTGTTGACAAGGATATGGAGAGATTGGAACCCTTGTGTATTATTGGTGGGGATGTAAAATGGTACAACCTCTATAGAAAACAGTATGAAGTTTCCTCAAAATTTAAAAATTAAAATACAGTTACTGGGAGAGGGTTGTATGTGGCCAAGATGGTCAAATAGAAGCAGCTAGTGGCCGGGAACGGTGGCTCAAGCCTGTAATCCCAGCACTTTGGGAGGCCGAGACGGGCGGATCACGAGGTCAGGAGATTGAGACCATCCTGGCTAACACAGTGAAACCCCGTCTCTACTAAAAAATACAAAAAACGAGCTGGGCGAGGTGGCGGGCGCCTGTAGTCCCAGCTACTTGGGAGGCTGAGGCAGGAGAATGGCATAAACCCAGGAGGTGGGGCTTGCAGTGAGCTGAGATCGGGCCACTGCACTCCAGCCTGGGCGACAGAGCGAGACTCTGTCTCAAAAAAAAAAAAAAAAAAAAAAAAGAAGCAGCTAGTATGCGCTGCTTTCACAGAGAGAAATGGAAAGGTTGAGTAAATACAGCACCTTCAACTGAAACATGCAGGTACACCCACTGTGACTAATTAAGGAAACAACTTGACCCATGGAGAATTGAGAAAAGCAAGGCAAGACGACAGCCCACTCAGGAGCAACATGAAATGAGAGGAACCTCCCCTGCCCAGGGAATTGGTACTGAAAAATCCAAGGTGACTAGGGACTGGAGCAGACCCCCAGCATACTGCAGTAGCCCTATGGAAAATTGGCCAGACTATTACCTGGGTGCCCATTCCCTTATCGCCTTGCTGGATAGGTCCTCCAGGCTTGGGCCTCCAGCCACCTCTTTCTGGGGCTATCGAGCCATTAGAAGCTCTATAACTTCCTAGCCAAAGCCCCAAGGTACAACTGAAAACCGTTTTTCTCAAGCCTTTGCAGTGGAACTGCCCTTGTTACCCTTGGACTAATGAAGGAGCAAAGTTCCTAAGTGTCTCATACACACCTCCAATAAGCTGCAGTCACACTAAGGAGGCTGTCCATCTCGCATGTGTCCCACCCACCCCCTACTGCTCATCACCAAAGAGAGAACCCTCAGCTTGGGCCCACAGCACAGACCCTCCCTCCTTGGCTGATTGCACTGAATGATTGCTAACTTACATCTCTCAAGCAAAAGACCCTTGACCACAACCACTACTAATGTCCCTTCTTCTGCTCCAGGTTGGGGAAGGAGTATATACACTGATATCACCTCAGAGTTGTAGTGGCCAGCCCAGGAGTGCCAAGTTGTGAACTACAGCCAGCACTCAAGGGGGAGAAAAGCCCACGCCTTCAGAGCATTGAGAGGGAACGTGGCTACAACTATGAGGAAACATAGGGGAGCCACACAATTGAGCAAGAATCTAGCAATTGACCCATAAGCCTAAGTGCCACCTACTTGATCACACCCCAAAACGTCAACACTAAAAATACCTTCCTAACATACTCCACTCTGAAACCAAAGACAAGAAGTCAGCTTCAAATAAAGACCCTGCACAAAGCATTGGCTTTGTGAAAACATCCAAAAAAGCAGTCTGTTGATTGCACTCAATCTACTCTGCAGTTAAAGGAACACCCACATGCATAGATGAGAAAGAATCACCATTGCACTACAGCCTGGGCAACAAGAGTGAAACACCATCTCAAAAAAAAAAAAATTAATTAATTAATTAAAAAGAATCAGCGCAAGAATTCCACTAACTCAAATGACCAGAATGTTGTGTGTCTTCCAAACAACTGCACCAGGTCTCTAGCAAGAGTTCTTAACCAAGCTGAGCTGGCTGAAATGACAGAAATAGAATTCAGAATATGGATAGAAACAAAGACCATCAAGATTCAGAAGAATGGCAAAACCCAATCCAAGGTAACTAAGAATCATAATAAAATGATACAGGAGCTGGAGGACAAAATATCAGGTATATAAAAGAACCTAATGAGTCTGACAGAGCTGAAAAATGCAATACAAGAATTTCACAATGTGATCATAAGTATTAACAGCAGAATAGGCCAAACTGAGGAAAAATCTCAGAACTTGAGGACTGGCTCCCTTAAATAAGACAGTCAGACAAAAATAAAGAAAAAAGGATTAAAAAGAATGAACAAAATCTCTGAGAAGTATGAGATTATGTAAAGGGCCAAATCTATGAATCATTGGCATCCCTGAAAGGGAGGAGGAGAAATCAAACAACTTGGAAAACGTATTTCAGGATATCATCCATGATAACTTCCCCAACCTTGCTAGAGAGGCCAAGAGTCAAATTCAGGAAATAGAGAGAACTCCTGCAAGATTCTACACAAGAAGATCATCCCCAAGACACATCATCATCATATTTTCCAAGGTCAAAATGAAAGAAAGAATGTTGAAGTCAGCTAGAGAGAAAGGGCAGGTTACCTACAAGGGGATCTCCATCAGGCTAAAAGAGGACCTTCCAGCTGAAACTCTGCAAGCCAGAAGAGATTGGGGGCCTGTATTCAACATTCTTAAAGAAAAAAAATCTTCAGCCAAGAATTTCACATCCAGCCAAGCTAAGCTTCTTAAGTGAAGGAGGAATAAGATCCATTTCAGATAAGCAGATAATTGAGGGAGTTTGTTACCACCAGACCTGCCTTACAAGAGATCCTTGAAAGGAGCACTAAATGCAGAAAGACAACTACCAGTTAATACAAAAACACACTTAAACATACAGACCAGTGACACTATAAAGCAACCACACAAACAAGCCAGCATAATAACCAGCTAACAACATAATGACAGAATCAAATCCACACATAGCAATACTAACCTTGACTGTACATGGGCTAAATGCCCCCACTTAAAAGGCACAGACTGGAAAGCTGGATAAAAAAGCAAGACCCAATGGCATGCTGTCTTTAAGAGACCCATTTTACACATAATGACACCCATAGGCTCAAAATAAGGGGATGGAAGAAAATCTACCAAGCAAATGAAAACAGAAAGAAAAGAAAAGGCAGGGGTTGCAATGCTAATTTCAGACAAATCAGAGTTTAAACCAACAAGAATCAAAAAAGACAAAGAATGGCATTACATAATGGCAACAATTTCGATTCAACAAGATCTAACTATCCTAAATATATATGTACCCAACACAGGAGCATCTAGATTCATAAAGCAAGTCTTTTGAGACCTACAAAGAGATGAAGACTCCCACACAATTATAATGAGAAATTTCAACAATCCACTGACAGTATTAGATCATCAAAGCAGGAAATTAACAAAGATATTCAGGACCTGAACTCAACATTGGGCCAAATGGATCTGATAGACCTTTATAGAACTCTTCACCCCAAAACAACAGAATATACATTCTTCTTATTGCCACATGAGATATACTCTAAAACTGACCAAATAATTGGATATAAAACAAACCTCAGCAAATGCAAAAGAACCGAAATCATACCAGACACATTTTCAGACTGCAGTGCAACAAAAATAGAAGTCAAGACTGAGAAACCAACTCAAAACCATGCAATTACATGGAGCTTAAACAACCTGATACTGAATGACTTTTGGGTAAATAATGAAATTAAGGCAGAAATCAAGAAGCTTTTTTAAATGGATGAGAATAAAGACACAACATACCAGAATCTCTGGGACACAGCTAAGACAGCATTAAGAGGGAATTCCATAGCACTAAATGCTCATGAGAAAAATCTGAAAAGACCTCAAATTAATAACCCAACATCACAACTGAAAGAATTAAAGAAACAAGAACAAATCAGCTCCAAAACTAGCAGAAGACTAGAAATAACCAAAATCAGAGCTGAACTGAAAGAAATTGAGACATGAAAAACTATTCAAAAGATCAACGAATCCAGGAATTTATTTTTGAAATAAAAAATAAGATTCATAGGCTGCTAGCAAGACTAATGAAGAAGAAAAGAGAAGATCCAAATAAACACAATTGGAAATGATGAAGGAGATTTTAACCCTGAAGGCACAGAGATAAAAATAAACATCAGAAACTACCGTGAAAACCTCTATGCAAACAAACTAGAAAACTAGAAGAGATTGATTAATTCCTGGACATGTACACCCTCCCAAGACTGAACCAGGAAGAAATTGATTCCCTGAACAGACCAATAATGAACTCTGAATATGAATCAGTAATAAATAGCCTATCAACCAATAAAAGCACAGGACCTGATGGATTCATAGCCAAATTCTGCCACATGTACAAAGAAGAGCTGGTACCATTCCTACTGAAACTATTTCAAAAAATTGAGGGGGAGTGACTCCTCCCTAAATCATTCTATGAGGCCAACATCATCCTGATACCAAAACCTGGCAGAAAGACAACAAACAAAGACAAATTCAGGCCAGTTATCCTTGATGAACATTGATGCCAAAATCCTCAACAAAATACTGGCAAACTGAATCCAGCAGCACATCACAAAGCTAATCCACCATGATGAAGTAGGCTCCATCCCCAGCATGCAAGGTTGGTTCAACATATGCAAGTCAATAAATGGAATTCATACATAAACAGAACTAAGGACAAAAGACTCATGATCATCTCAACAGATGATGCAGGATAGACTTTTGAGAAAATTCCACACCTCACCATGTGAAACCCTCTCAGTAAACTAGGTATTGAAGGAACACAGCTCAAAATAATAAGATCCATCTATGACAAACCCATGGCCAACATCATATTGAATGGTCAAAAGCTGGAAGCATTCCTCTTGAAAGTCACAAGAGAGGGAATGCCCTCTTCCATCACTCCTATTTAACATAGTGTTGGAAGTCCTAGCCAGAGCAATAAGATAAGAGAAAGAAATAAAGGGCATCCAACTAGGAAGCAAGGAAGCCAAACAATCCCTGTTTACAGAAAACATAATTCTATATCTAGAAAACCCCATAATCTCAGGCTAAAATCTCTTTCAGCTGATAACTTTAGCAGCTTCAGGACACAAAATCAATGTACAAAAGTCACTAGCATTCCTATACCCCAACAGCAGTCAAGTTGAAAGTCAAATCTGGAATGCAATCCCACTCACAATTGCCACAAAAAAAGAATAAAATACATAGGAATACAGCAAACCAGAGAGGTGAAAGATCTCTACGGTGAAGATTACAAAACACTACTCAAGGAAATCAGAAAAGATACAAACGGAAAAGCATTTCATGTTCATGGATGGGAAGAATCAATATCATTAAAATGACCATAGTGCCCAAAGCAATGTAGAGATTCAATGCTATTCCTATCAAACTACCAATGACATTCTTCACAGAACTAGGAAAACTATTTTAAAATTCATGTGGAACCATAAAAGAGCCTGAATAACCGAGGCAATCCTAAGCAAAAGAATAAAGTTGGAGGCACCCATGACCTGACTTGAAACTCTACTATAGGGCTACAGTAACCAAAGCAGCATGGTACTGGTACAAAAACAGGTACATAGACCAATGAATTGGAAAAGAGAACACAGAAATAACACTGCACACCTATGACCATCTGATCTTCAACAAAGCTGGCAAAAACAAGCAATGGGAAAAGACTCCCTATTCAATAAATGGTGCTGGAATAACTGACTTACCATATGCAGAAGATTGAAACTGTATACCTTCTTACATCATGTACAAAAATTAACTCAAGATGTATTAAAGACTTAAATGTAAAACCCAAAACTACAAAAACTCTGGAAGACAACATAGGCAACATCATCCTGGATATAAGGATGGGCAAAAATTTCATGACAGACACAAAAGCAATTGCAACAAAAGCAAAAATTGACAAATGGAATCTAATTCAACTTTAGAGATTCTACACAGCAAAAGTAGTATTAGCAGAGTAAACAGACAGCCTACAGAATGGAAGAAAATATTTGCAAACCATACATCTGACAAAGGTCTAATATCAAGCATCTATAAGGAATTTAAACAAATTTACAAAAACAAACTATGTTAAATAGTGGAGAAAGGACATGAACAGACACTTTTCAAAAGAAGATGTACATGCAGCCAACAAGCATATGAAAAAAATCTCAATATCATTGATCATTAGAGAAATGCAAGTCAAAACCACAATGAAATACCATCTCACACCAGTCAGAATGGCTATTTCTAAAAAAGTCAAAAAATAACAGATACTGGTGACGTTATGGAGAAAAGGAACACTTACATGCTGTTGATGGAAGTGTAAACTGGTTCAATCATTGTGGAGAGCAGTAAGGCAATTCATCAAAGAGGTAAAAGCATAACTACCATTTGACACAGCAATCCCATTACTGGTTATATACCCAGAGGAAAATAAGTCATTCTTCCATAAAGACACATGCATGAGAATGTTCATCACAGTACTTCACAACAACAAAGACCTGGAATCAACCTAAATGTGCATCAATGACAGACTGCATAAGGCACATGTGGTACATATATACCATGGAATACTATGCATCTATAAAAAAAGAATGAGGTTATGTATTTTGTGGGAACATGGACGGAGTTGAAGGCTGTTGTCCTTAGCAAGCTACCTTAGGAACAGAAAACCAAATACCACACGTTCTCACTTATAAGTGGGAGCTAAATTATGAGAACACATGGACACATGGCGGGGAACAATGGGCACTGGGGCCTACTGGAGGATGGAGGGTAGGAGGAGGACCCCTTGATAGGATCAGAAAAAAATAACTATTGGGTACTAGGCTTAACACCTGGGTGATGAAATAAGCTGTATAACAAACCCCCATGATACAAGTTTACTCATAGAAAAAACCTTCACATGTACCCCCAATCCTAAAATAAAAGTTAAAAAATAAAATAAAACAGAATGATCACATGATCAGCACTCACACTTCTGAGTAATTATCCAAAACAATTGAAAACAGGGAGTCGAAGAGATATTTACACACCCATGTTCATTGTAGCTTTATTCACAATCACCAAGAGGTAAAATAAACCTAAATGTCCATTGCCAGATGATTGGATTAACTAGATATGCATACAATGGAATATTATTCAGTCTTTAAACAAAGGAAACTTCTATTATATGCTACATTGAGGGGGAAACTTAATGTCATATTAAGTGAAATAAGTCACAAAAACAGTTGACCTTTGAACAACACAAGTTTGAACTTCATAGGTCTACTTAATACTTGAATTTGTTTTCAATAAAATTTACACTAAATATGCCTGCCTCTCCTGCCTCTCCTTCCACTTCCTCTACCTCTTCTGCCTCTGACACTCTGAAACAGCAAGATCAGCCCCTCCCATTCCTCCTCCTCAGCTTATTCAGTGTGAAGGCAATGAAGATAAAAACTTTTATGATGATCCTTTTCTACTTAATAAATTGTAAATATATTTTCTCTTCCTTATGATTTTCTTTTTTGTTGTTGTTTTTTAAAATATTTATTCTCTTCCAACTTTTATTTTACATTCAAGAGGTACATGTGCAGATTTGTTACATGGGTAAATTATATGTCACAGGGGTTTGGTTTTATCACCTAGGTAATCAGCATAATACCCAATGAGCAGTTTTCCAGTCCTCACTCTCTTCATACCCTCCTCCCTCAAATAGGGCCCAGTGTCTATTGTTCCGTATTTGTGTCCATGTGTACTCAATGTTTAGCTCCCACTTACAAGTGAGAACATCTAGTATTTGGTTTTCTATTCCTGTGTTAATTCACTTTAGGAGTATGGCCTCCAGCTCCATCCACATAGCTGCAAAGGCCATAATCTCTCTCTCTTTTTTTTTTAATAGCTGTGTTGTATTCCATGATGTATACATACCATATTTTCTTTATCCAGTCCACCAGTGATGGACATCTAGTTTGATTCCAAATCTTTGCTATTGTGAATAGTGCTGAGATGAACATATGTGTGCATGTGTCTTTATGGTAAAATGATTTATATTTCAGTGGGTATATATACCCAGTAACGAGATTACTAGGTCAAATGGCAGTTCTATTTTAAGTTCTTTGAGAAATCTCCAGACTACTTTCCACAGTGGCCAAACTAATTAACATTCCCACCTGCAGTATATAAGTGTTCCCTTCTGTCCACAAGCTCTCCAGCATCTATTAGTTTTTGACTTTTTAGTAATAGCAATTCTGACTGGTGTGAGGTGGTATCTCATTGTGGTTTTGATTTGCATTTTCCTAATAATTAGTGATATTGAGCATTTTTAAAATCTGCTGTTGGCTATGTGTGTGTCTTCTTTTGACAGGTGTCTGTTATTGTCCTTTTCCAATTTAAAAAATGTGTTTTAATAGTTTTTGGGTTACGGGTTGTTTTTGATTACATGGATAAGTTCTTTAGTGGTGATTTCTGAGATTTTGGTGCACCTGTCACCCAAGCAGTGTCCACTGTACCCAATATGTAGTCTTTTTATCCTTCACCCTCCTCCCACCCTTCTTCCCAAGTCCCCAAAGTCCATTATATTATATCATCCTTATGCCTTTGTATCCTCATGGCTTGGTTCCCACTAATAAGTGAGAACATATGATGTTTTTCATTCCTGAGTTAACTTAGAATAATGGCCTCCAGCTTCATCCAAGTTGCTGCAAAGGTCATTATTCCATTTCATTTTACAGCTGAGTAGTATTCCATGGTGTATACATACCACAATTCCTTTATCAATTTGTGGCCTGATGCATATTTAGGTTGGTTCCATATTTTTGCAATTGTGAATTTTGCCGCTATAAATGTATGTGCATGTGTCTTTTTCTTATAATGACTTATTTTCCTTTGGGTAGATATGCAGTAGTGGGATTGCTGGATCAAATGGTAGTTCTACTTTTAGCTGTTTAAGGAATCTGCATGCCGTTTTCCATAGTGGTTTTACTAGTTTACATTCTCACCAGCAGTATAAAAGTGTTACATTTTCACCACATCCACACCAGCATCTATTATTTTTTGATTTTTAAATTATGATCATTCTTGCAGGAGTAAGGTGGTATCTCACTGTGGTTTTAATTTGCATTGCCCCAATAATTAGTGATGTTGAGCATTTTTTCATATGTTTGTTGGCTGTTTGTATATCTTCTTTTGAGAATTGTCTTTTCATGTCTTTTGACCACTTTTTGATGGGATTATTTACTTTTTGTCTTGCGTATTTGGGTTCCTTGCAGATTCCAGAGATTAGTTCTTTGTCAGATGTATGGTTGCAAATATTTTCTCCCAGTATATGGGCTGTCTGTTTACTCTGTTGATTATTTCTTTTGCTGTGCAGAAGCCTTTTCATTTAATTAGGTCTCATTTATTTATTTTTTATTTTGTTGCATTTGCTTTTGGGTTCTTAGTCATGAATTCTTTGCCAAAGCCAATGTCTATAACAGTTTTTCCAATGTTATGTTCTAGAATTCTTATGGTTTCAGGTATTAGATTTAAGTCTTTGATCCATCTTGACTTGATTTTTGTATAAGGTGAGAGATGAGGATCCAGTTTCATTCAACATGTGGCTTGCCAGTTTTCCCGGCACCATTTATTGAATAGGGTGCTCCTTCCCCACTTTATGATTTTGTACACTTTGTCAAAGATAAGTTGGCTTTATGTATTTGGCTTCACTCCCGGGTTCTCTATTCTTTTCCACTGGTCTATGTTCCTATTTTTATACCAGTATCATGCTGTTTTGGTAACTATAGTCTTGTAGTATAATTTGAAGTCAGATAATGTTATGCCTCCAGATTTGTTCTTTTTGCTTGATATTGCTTTGCTATGTGGGCTCTTTTTTGGTTCCATATGAATTGCTTTTCTTAATAACTTTTTTTCTTTTTAGTCTACTTTATTGTAAGAATATTTCATATAAAATATGTGTTAACCAACTGTTTATGTTATTGGTAAGGTTTCTGGTCAACAGTAGGCTATTAGTAGTTATGTTTTTGGGGAACCAAAAGTTATACACAGACTTTTGTGTAGGGAGTTGGTGCCCCTACATTGCTCAAGGGTCAGCTGTATTGCATGATTCCACTTTTATAAGTTATCTAACATAGTCAAACTCTTAGAAACATAAAGTGGTGGTTGTCAGGGGCTGGGAGCAGATAGGAAAAGGAAAGTTGTTCAATTAATATAGATTTTCAGTTTTGCAAGATGAAAAATATGTAGAGCTCTGTTGTACAATAATGTGCATATAATTAACACTATTGTATTGTATATAAAAGTTTAAGATAATAAATTGTATGTTGTGTTTTTTACCACAATAAAAAAATTACTGGTAGAAAACCCTCCCTCATGAAAAGAAAAAATATATACATACACATATATACATGTTATGTATGTAGGTATATGTGTGAGTTTCTTTATTGTATTTTTGGGGTTTTCTTTTTCCAAATTTTCTTTAATGAGTATTCATTGTTTTCATAAAAAATAATTTGGAAATTTTAGTTCATGAAAGAAATTCTGTCCCCAAACCCTACTTATTCCATGAAACTATCCTTGTTTAATATCATCCATCTCTTTTCAATTTTCTGCTCTTTCCACACCTCTATTTTTACTTTTACATTGGTTTTCAGTATTTGTGGATATTCCCTATGTATGTTTCAGGATGGACCCCTTATTAGATTGAAAGCTCTTCAACAGGAAAAAAATTTGTCTTCAAATTCTTCGATATTTTGTCGCCTACCTATAAACTACCTTTTTGTTGTGTGAATGCTCAGATTAGATTTCAGTAGGACAGCATTTCTCAAATTATGTATCACAGGTCTCTAGTTTCCTGGAGATGCTCCACAAATGAAGAGTTTCATAAAGAAATAACTTTAGGAACATTTCATGCTTTCTGTACCTGTTTAGAATTCACAATGAATATAAGCATATTAAAGATTCTGAAAAATCCTGCTGTATATAAACCTGCTTAACTTACTTTAACTCAGCACTTCCCAAACAAATTTGATATACAGCACTCTTTAAAAAATAAAAAAGAAAACCTATTGACATTGGCTGCCTTCTGGAATACTTTGTAGAAAATCATTTATTGGCTGGGCATGGTGGCTCATGCCTGTAATCTCAGCACTTTGGGAGGCTGAGACCGTCAGATCACCTGAAGTCAGGAATTCAAGACTAGCCTGGCTAACATGGTGGAACCTCATTTCTACTAAAAATACAAAAATTAGCTGGACATGGTGGCGGACACCTGTAATCCCAGCTACTTGGGAGGCTGAGCCAGGAGGATCACTTGAACCCAGAAGGCAGAGGTTGCAGTGAGCCGAGATCATGCCATTGCACTCCAGCCCAGGTGATAGAGTAAGACTCTGTCAAAATAAATAAATAAATAATTTTTTTTTTAAAAAAGAAAATCAATTATTAACTCCTAGAAGACAGGGGCAGATAATATATCTTATTCCTCTTTGTACTTGCCATATCGTGATGTTGTCTGACACATAATAGTGTTGAACAAAGTAAGTGTTTTTGGGTGAATAAAGAAGTACCAGAAAGTGAGCTTCTATGAAGACCACAGTTATATGTGACTACATAGTTGTAGTTAAGGACAGATTGATCACGTTTTAAAAATACATTTAGCAATTTTTTAAATTGAGTACACAAGAAGCTGGTCAATAGAAAAATATATGAAAATGTCCCAATCTCAGGATGAAGGCAAATTATAGGCCTGGAAGATTAGCTAAGGACAGCACAGCTTACATGCCATGAACCATGTATGCACAGAACATTCAGACAACATGCAACATTTAAAATCATCTGGTCCAATTCTTCTCAAACATTTGCATTGACATATCCCTATTGGCCAAAGATAGTGAACACACACATTGAAAGAGGTCTGTAGAAGTCTAACTGGCCAGATACCAACAGGGAGTTTCACTGAAGTTTCTTATTTTATTTCAAAAGAAAAAAATCAGTTCTATAATTGTTCCATAATATTCCTGAGTTTATTTTAACATAAAAATAATATTTTACAAGTACTGGTTGACTGGTACAGTACTTCTGTTTGAGATGCAAAGCCTATTCCAACTCCTCCATATAACAGTGGGAAAACTAACATCCAAGAGAGAAAGTGACTTTTTCAGGATCACACAGCAAATCACTGGCAAATCTCGTCAGGCCTCCTGACTGCCAGTTCTGGCTCTTTCCTGGCTAAATACAGCTCTCCCACCTCACACAAGACTCACAAAATAGAAATCGACTCAGCAATTCCACTCCGAGGTACCAATCCTGAAGAAATGATTGCAGACAGAAAGAAAAATCCAAAGATGTTGTTTATATTAGCATTAAACTGTAAAGGCTCTAGATTTCTAATAATGGGAACATGGCTAAATAAAATCCATGTGATAGAATATTTTGGAACCATTAAAATGATGCTTATAAGGAGTATACAGTATTAAATTTAAAAATATGAAAACAGGCTTTTCTACCCTGTAATATATATATTAACTATCTACTATTTTTCTATCTCAAATGCAGTGCTCAAAATATTACAAGTGACCATCGTTGAGCAGTGGGGAAATGGACGATTTAAATTTTCTTCTTTATACTTTCCTATTTTCCACATTCTCAGCAATGAACATGCAACTTTTATAAATAGAATTAAGTAGAGTATTATTTTAAATTTATTTGTAATTTAAAAAATATTTATGGGAAGTTAAACATAATGCTTGGCTCTTTTAGTTATCTGCTGCTGAGTTTCCTTCCAGACCCTTCTTTCTCTGTCTGGAAGAGCTACCACAAGTTGTGTGTTGGTTGCACGGTTTTCACTCAAAGGATCTGAGCCCACTGGTAAACACTGGGAAGATGATAACAGAGAATGCCCTCTACAAATATAGTGCGTGTCTGAGCTGCCAGGATGAACCTTGGACAGAAATCCCCTTGTGTGGCTGGCTTTGTCCTGATACTTCTCTTTTCCAGCTTTCTTCCCAGTTCCCTTGCTGGATTTTTACTCTAGAAAGAGCCATCATGCAAGTCGTGCCCAACCTGTGAGCAACTGGGCAGTTCTTGCTCACTGTAGCATTTGTCAGTGAGAAAACAACATCCTCGGAGGCTGCAGACACTTGTGTAATGCCATCAAATGAAGCTGGACTCTTGTTTCCAAAGGGGAGGAACACGGTATCCCAAAAGGCAAATGTCTTGAAATAAACCAGTATAACACATCGTTCTAGCACAGTGGTTCTCAAACTCTTGAGTGCGGGTTAGAATAGCATGGAGGGCTTGTGAAAACATCCAGCTGGGTCCCACCCTCAGAGATTCTGATTCTGTATATGGAAAATGGGGCTGGGAAGATGAAAATGTACCTTTCTGCCAAGTTCCCAAATAACGCTGATGTTGCTGGTCTGGGGGCCACACTTCGAGAGCCAATGCTCAGGCAGAATCAGAGTCCTGTTTAAAACCAGGGAAAAGAGGGTCCCTGTGGCTGTGGATCTAAGGCTCTTAGCAGAAGAAACATTTGATTCATGAATTTCTTTCCTTTCTTTAGCCTAGTCATTCTCTCCTTCTGTCCCTATATAGGAGCTGTTCATTCGCTCATCCAGCAACTTAAAGAGCACCGAGAATACACTAGACAATAAACACGGAGCAATAACCAGGACAGATAAGGTCTAACTTGGGGAAACCTCTAACCCAGTGGGAATGGTCAGCATTGATCCGATTGTGATGTGCATTTCCAGTGTTATTTGAGAATGTTCTACTCTATTACGGTAGACGTGAAACTGTTGTGATGTGTTAACTATAGGTAACGAGTAAGCAAGCATCTTGTGAGACAGTCAGGATTCATAAGATAAGTAAATATAAATAGGTAGAGTACATTAAGAGAAATCTGATATTCCTGAGGCACCAAATATTTGTGAAACACTAAATATACATGAGGCATCTGAGGCATTTAATATACAGTGTTAACTTAGCCACCCTTGGTGAGACTCTGACCCCATGTGTCCTCTGCCCAAGAAACACAAGTAAAACCCAAAGGTGCTCATCATGCTAGTTGGCCAAAGGTACTTGTTCCTGCATCTTTCATAGAGCAGGTATGCGGCTGGGGTTCCAGATATCTTCCATTTTGAGGGGCCCTTAGTCAAATCTCAACTCTGGTCTTGTAACCATACCATCCATGTGAAAGGCTGAGGTGGCAGAGAGAGAAACAGAGCATGTGCACTTGGCTTAACCCAGGATTCTGGTGGTAGTGTGGTCCTTCCACCCTACTTGCACCCATCCTTTGTGTGTTATTCTGTCCCATCCCTGTCCGCTAACTTCTTGCTGTATGTTTTAAATTGGTTCAAACATTTTAGTTTTATCTGTGAGACCTTCTGTTCCATGACCTCTGGGATAGCTTGCCTTGTAATATACAGCATCGATGTAATTTCCTACAATACCCTAATAATCATGCAAACATATTACAAGCAGATCTTACTACATTTGCTCTCTGCTTTTGGCATTCCCTCTACCCTTTACCGCAGCTTAACCCTTAAGCTTGTCTTTGGAAAGAGAATGGACACAAAACAGACCTGGTTAACAACTATCTGGCAGACTTACTGCAAAAATCAGAATAAGTATGTGTGAGTGTCTGGGGAAGTGTCTGGTTTGCAGTGTGTTCCCCACAAAAGTAACTATTAGTATTACGCTTCTATGCTTCTACCTTCTACAGGATAATACTGCCTTCTAAAAAACAATGTAAAATCTCAAAGCCTTCTTCAATTCTTAAAGGACTTTTTTTTTTTTCAAAGCAGCACTAAATTATGCGGCAAAGTCACATCATATAATGAGCTTGATCACAGTTTTATTTCTGTTTCTTTCCCCAGAGCACAGGCTCTCCCTCACTCTCTATTTTAAGGGACTGCTTCTCACATTGCTTGGGTATAATTACTCTGCAACCCACAAAACAACGGCCATGTCTGGGGTTCATCCATTGACACTATCGCTTTGTCCCTACTTGAAACTCCTATCACTTAATGAAAAACATTATATGTTTCTTCTGTAAAATCAATGTTTCGTAATTCATCAATCCCCCAACAAAGCGAGCCCTCCTCTCTGAGAAATCATGGGAACCCCCTTACTATTTGAAACGTTCTATAGCACTGACTTCCATGAACTCCACAAAACAGCTGTCTGCATCAAGACAGGAAAATCTGGGACACATTTAGTAAGGTTTTGTTTAGGATTTTTAAAATGCAGCCTGGAGGGATCTCCCTTCTGCTAGAGCTGAGAAATGAAGCTGCAGAACCCGACTGAAAGCAACCATTCGGAGGAGCAGCTGAAAGTTATTTCACCATGAAGCCGGCCTTGGCAGGCCTCCGACACTCCATATGGTGGCAGCTCTGGCCTCTAGGAAGGCCCCAGATCATTCTCCCCCCTTGGTTTGCATTGTTTATAATCCCAGCATGTGTGTTTGAAAGGCAATTATATAGAAAAGATGCCTCACTCTGAGTTTTTTCCCCTATTAACTTTTATGTGAATAATCCACTGAGCTGTAATTTAATATTTATTCCATGTATGTATTCTCTGTTCATCTAAGTTGTAAGACAATTAAACATGACTTGAACAAGAAGGACTCAAGGAAGCAAATGAAGTTGTTACCCTCAAGGGGCTAAGGTGTGAAAAATATGTATACTGTCTTAGTCAGTTTGGGCTGCTATAACAAACTACTATAGACTGGGTAGCTTATTAACAATAGACATGTATTTCTCACAGTTCGAGAGGCTGGCAGTCTGAGATCAAAGTGGAGCATGGTTGGGTTGTGGTGAGGGCTCTCTCTTCCAGGTTGCAGACAGCTGACTTGTTCCTGTGTCCTCACATGGCAGAAAGAGGACTAGTGAGCTCTCTGCAGTCTCTTGGATAAGGGCACTAATCCCATTCATGAGGGTTCCACTGCCGTGATGCAATTTCCTCTCAAGGCCCCACTTCCTATATCATCACCTTGAGGGTTAGAATTTCAACATATGAATTTGGGGAGGACACATTCAGTCCATAACATCCATCTTCCTGTGCACTCTAGAGGCCTTTGAAACACCAAACACCAAACTCCTCCTTCATTCCCCAGCTCTCCCCTCTGCTTCCCTAGAAAGCTGCACACAGACTCCTCCTTCAGCCCCAAATTCAAAGCTTTTATGCATAAAGAGGTCAGCTCTGTGACCGCATCAGACCCCACAGAAACAAGGCAGTTTCTCTCCTGGCTCAGCCCATGTGAAAGGCACCCTGCTAGGGAAATGCTGATACTATGAATTTGCTTAGAGTGAGAATCTGCTGTCACTTTTTATCACTTGATGGAAAAGTAGAGAACTGTTAGTCCTCCTTCCCTGCTGAGCTCAAGAGTAAGGTTCATGCTGTCCAACAGAAATATAATACAAACCACAAATGCTTGCCATCTTCAGACATATGAAATTTAAGATATGCTAGTAGCCACATTTAAAAAAGAGAATTATAATAATAAATTGTATTTAACCCAATATATCCCAATTCTATCATTTCAACATGTAATCAATATAAAAATTATTAATAAAAAATTAAGTTATCTTTTTATAGTAAATCTTCAAAGCCTACTGTGCATTTTGTATTTACAGCACATCTGAATTTGAACTGGTACCATTTCAAGGCCTCACTTGCCACATATGACCAGTGGCTACCATATGGGACTACGTAGGTTTAGAGGCTCGAAAACAATGTGAGTGGCAGAAAGAGAACCTCTGAGTGAGAAATCCCCATGGAAATCACATTCTCTTTCACATTTTTGGGAATTTTCTTCTGTCTGATGAGTGCAGCATAGCTGCTGAAGAACACTTCCTCTGGGATGAGGCTCACCTGTATCTATACCAAGAAAGTTTCCTTCTTTACCTGCCCCTCTTCTTCAGAGCACTGCTATTCCCACTCTCTGTGCACACGGATCCTCTGGTGTTGATTCAATAGATCTAGAGTCTCCCCTCCTCATTCCTCTCCAATTGTGCCCTTCTAATAAGCTCCCTAGTGACTCTGCTCCTGCTGGTCTTTGAACCCCACTTTGAATAGCGAGGTGCTGGATACTGATGCTCTCCAAAGCTGTGCACATTTGATCCAATGGAGGCAGTGGATGTCATGGTGGGAAGAATGTGAACTTGTACTCACACCACCAGGGCATAAGCTTCAGTCCACCATGTGCTAGCTGTGAGCTGGGCAAGCTACTCAACCTCTCTAGGCCTCAGTCTCCTTTTCTATTAAAATGGAGGCAATAGTAGGGCTACCACATTGGGTGGTGCTAGCACATAAGAAATGGTCAGCAAAGCTCAGACATTTTAGCTTTATGACATTCAATTCAGCCTAATTCAGACATTGAGAAAAGGAAGGAATTACATTTTCTTGATTTAAACAGAAATGTGTCTAGCTTAATCATTTCCTCAAGGAAGCCTTCCCTAACTGTCTAGTTTGAAGTAGATGTATAGTCATGCATTGTTTAATGGTGGGGATATATTCTGATAAATGTGTCATTAGGCAATTTTGTCATTGTACAAATATCATAGGATGTGCTTACTAAACCTAGATGGTACAGCCTACTACACACCTAAGCTTTATTGCTCTTAGGCAATAAACCTGCACAGCATGTGAGTGTGCTAAATACTATAGGCAATTGTAACTCAATAAGTATTTGTGCATCTAAACATGTTTAAACATAGAAAAGGTAAAACAAAAATACGATATAAAAGATAAAATATGATAGAACTGTGTAGGGCACTTACCGTGAATGGAGCTTGCAACACTGAAAGTTGCTCTGGGTCAGGCAGTGAGTGAGTGGTGAGTGTATGTGAAGGCTGGGACAGTACCGCACACTAGTGCAGACCTTACAAACACTGTACACTTAGCCTACACTAAATGTATAAGAAGATTTTTTCTTTCTTCAATAATAAATTAACCTTAGCTTACTGTAAATTTTTTACTTTATAAACTTTTTAACTTTTAAAAACTTTTTGACTGTTTTGTAATAATACTTAGCATAAAACACAAACACATTGTACAGCTGTCCAAAACTATTTTCTCTTTATATCCTTATTCTGTAAACTTTTTTCCATTTTTAAACCGTTTTTTAACTTTTAAAACTTTTTTGTCAAAACTAGAACACATTAGTCTAGGCCTACATGGGGCAGGATCATCAATACCATTGTCTTCCCCTTCCACATCAGGTCCTACTGGAAGGTCTTCAGGGACAATAACACTCATGGGGCTGTCATCTCCTAGGACAACAACGCCTTCTTCTGAGGGACACCTGCCTAAGGCTGCTTTACAGTTAACTTAAAAAAAAATAAGTAAAAAGAGTATCATCCAAAATAATGCTTAAAAGCATAGTCTAGTAAATACATAAACCAGTAAGATAGTCATTTGTTATCATTATGAAATATTACGTAACTGGTAAAGCGGTAGGTTTTTTTACACCAGCATCACCACAAACACATGAGTAATGGGCTGTGCTATAATGTCGTGAGACCTATGATATCACTAGTTGACAGGGATTGTTCAGCCTCGTTATAACCTTATGGGACCACTATTATATATGCAGTCCGTCATTCACTGAAACATAGTTATGTGCATGACTGTGGATGCATCCCGTTCTCAGATGTGTATATCTCCAGCATAGCCTTTATCACAAATTATCAGTTTTAGTCCATTTGGGCTGCTATAACAGATTATAAGAGACTAAGTGACTTATAAACGACATATATTTGCCGCTTATAGATCTGGGGGCTGAGATGTCCAAGAGCAAGATGCTGGCAGATTCGGTGTCTGGTGGCAGCCTATTTCCTGGCTCACAGGTGGAGCCTTCTCACTGTATCCTCACAAGGTGGAAGAAAAGAGGTGGCTCTCTGGGGACTCTTTTAAAAGGTTGCCAAATCCATTCATGAGGGCTCTGTCCTTATGTTCTAATTACCTCTCCAAAGCCCTCACTACCTAATACCATTGCCTTGGGGGTTAGGATTTCAACATACACATTTTAGGGAGACACAACATTCAGCCCATAGCAGTACTATAATTATTAACTTATTTCTCTGTCTCCTGCATAGGAATTTCAGTAGTTTGAAGGCAGCAAGGGCAGCATCTCACTCAGTGTTTTCTTATTGCTGGAGACCTAATGATGGTTTGGCTGCATAATGGTTTGGCACCTGGGGAATTTGTTAATGATATCAATTCATAGGTTCCACCTCCAGATAGTCTGGTTCAGTGGGTCCCATTTGGACCCAGAAATCCAGATTTTTTAAAAAAGCATCTCATAGATTCTGCCACCTAATCAGGTTTGGAAACCAGTGGATTTTCCCTCTTTGTATCTGTGGTACCCACCAGTGCCTGGCATGTAGTCGGATCCAAGTGAAATGTTTGCTGATTGAACACATCAGCCTTTCCATTGATACAGCAAGTCATAATCTCCAAAGGGCTTGCTTATATATAAAATCTTATCTGCAGGGGTGGATCAGGTTTTGTGGAACCCAACCCTTAGTCAATCTGACGGGCCTCCTTAAAAAAGAAATACAAAATCAGAAGTGAACATTAATATTTTTTTAAAATGAAAAAAACACAACAAATTACAAACTGAAAAAAATGACAAATGCTACATTATAAAAACTACTTACTCCCTTTACTAATTAATTGCCTGATATGCCTCTGTAGTACTTTTTATCTTTTTTTTTTTTTTTTGGAAAGGGAGGAAATACTATTTTATCATCTATGTATTAATGATTTTATTACATTATTGATAACAAAATTTTCAATAGCGAAATAATGACACTGAGTCATTTCTCTAACATAGTTCATCACATTTTGTTTCCCTTAAAATCTGTAGTTTTTACACACTTACTATTTGTAGTATTTCTACTAGTGTGTGTTCTACAGACACAGAAATCTTAAAAATCATATTTCTTATAACTGCCCTAAAACTATGTGTGGATAATGTGTATTTGTGTATTCTCCATTATCAAGTATAATCCTAGCAGAATCTTTCTTAACTAGGTGTTGATGAACTGAATTATCTAATCACAACATTATACAGCAGATGAGTTCGTGTCCTTTGTAGGAACATGGATGCAACTGGAAACCATCATTCTCAGCAAACTATTGCAAGAACAGAAAAGCAAACATTGCATGTTCTCACTCATAGGTGGGAATTGAACAATGAGATCACTTGGACACAGGAAGGTGAACATCACACACCAGGTCCTATTGTGGGGTGGGGCGAGGGGGGAGGGATAGCATTAGGAGATATACCTAATGTAAATGACGAGTTAATAGGTGCAGCACACCAACATGGCACATGTATACATATGTAACAAACCTGCACGTTGTGCACATGTACCCTAGAACGTAAAGTATAATAAAAATAAAAAATAAAAAAAAAGAATTTTCCACAAGCCACCTTCTGGCTCCAAACCTTGTTTTTCCTCTTCTACCCATGTATTTCCAGTGTTGGGGCTGTAGGAGGCCTCGTATCACAGTGTGGCTTCTGTCCCACACCTCTGGGTCACAACACCATATGAGTCAACACAGTGACTACTATGAGGTAGTAGAATGATCCCTGGAAGCCTTTTTTAAACTGGAACGACTAGCAATAACTTTACCGTATCTGAAAATGACTGACAAATCTAATGATTCCATTACACCCAAACTAAATGTATCTCCAACTCAGCTTTCTCTAAGCTGGATTCTCAAAATGCCTTTAGCCAGTCCATTAACAACCATTACAAAGGGAAATGCAATAAAGGGGAATGCAAACTGGAAAGAAACAGCAATCTTAAACAACAGCTGTTAAAATCTTACTTTTGCAATGTAATTTAAAGATATGACTGTGTGAACACATTGTCTGAACTCCTCCCAGGGTCCTGTAAGGGACTCATGCACATATAGGTCTCAATATCCAAGCTCAGAGAGCTTCACAGTCAATCTACCTCTGCCCATTTGATCCTCACAATCCCTGCATTAGATAGAGTTACCTGGTTGTGTGAAACAGAAACAACTCTGGGTCAGCAGGAATGCATTTACTGGAAACATATCAGTCCCCAGAACAGAAGGAAGAGCTGAAAAACCATTTCTCTGAAAGCAGCTCCTGGATCCAGGAAGCAAAAACACATCAATGCGCTTTTCAGATTTTCCCCCTTAGGATAAGTGGGATTCAAATGTTTTTCAGCCATTGCTTCAATAGTTCAAAAATGTGATTCTAGGGACATAATGAGCATGGCTCATGGGCCCACCCCCTTGTCCAGGGAGGAGATGGGTGACTTGATTGATACTTCCACCAAGACTGGGTCCAATGGGAAGAGGCCTGGTTACCCAGCACTGGATCAGGTGCTGGTATCAGAATAAGGGCAACATGGAGCTAGCCTCTCACTCAGAGAGAGTGAAGCCCACAGTCTTCTCTGCTATAAGAAACTCATCAGCCAAAAAGCCTAATCAAAACTGAGTGTGTGCCAGCCAGCAGCATTGCTCCCTCCAGGTGATTCTCAGTAAGGAGTCTTGTAATAGGAGGTCTAAGTCATAATGACATTTGCTTTCTGCAGCTAGGAGTTGCCTAAGCTCCTTGAAGCATAGCAGAGCTAACAGGGAGAGCCCTGGGATAAAAATCTTTCCAGGAGTTCCCACAGTTGGACCCAAACTAATGCTTTTTCCAAGTGCAGAGCAGCAAAATCTGAGTTGTGGCTATCATTGGCAATGGTTCTCAAACAACAGCATGCGTTCGAGTCCCTGGAAGGGTTTCTTATGATGCCGATTGCTGGGGCCCATGACTTCAGCAGGTGGGATTTCAGACTCTGCATGCTTAACATGCTCCCAGAGGATGATGATGATGCTTGTCTGAGGACCACATCTTGGAACCTACTGGTTTTAGAGACTTCTGTATCTTCTCTACATGATTACTGCAAGGGATTCCACACTCTCTACCTGGCTCAGCTATCAAGGAGAAGCCTTCAAGGTTGCTATCAAAGGATAAGCAGCGTATCAAGTCATCCAGCAACTGATCACTGGCTTTAAGACATGGCATATAAGCTTGTGTACACACCAGGGGTTCTAATTTTGGGCCAGATAATTATTTGATGTGAGTGGTGTCCTGTGCACTGTAGAATGTTTAGAAGCATCTCTGGCCTCTACCTTTTAGATGCCAGTAGTATCCTGTCCCCCTACCCATGGCCAGCTGTGACAATCAAAACTATCTCTAGACATTGCCAAATGTCAATTGGGGAGTCGGGGGAGCAAAATTGCCTCCAGCTAAGAACCACTAATATATATGAGAACATGCTTCTGCAGCATGAGTGTGTTCTAGGGGACAGCATTCAAGATTTCTCCAGCTGGGCTCTATGCAGTCCCCTAGAGCAAACTGTAAGTTGACATAAATCATAATGATGCCTTTCCTTTTGTGCACACATTTTTAGGGCTATTTCACTTATTCAAGTTCCTCTGATTCCTGACCTGTGTGATTGGTACGCAAATAGTACTATCTTCCCCATTTTAAGAATCTCATGTTCTGCTGACTGAGTGAGCTAGCCAGGTGCTCTGTTGTCTCTCTAAAACTCAGAAAGTCTCAAAGAGGTTTCAGATTTGCCCAAGTTTACACAGATAATAAATCTCAGAAAATGACCAGAATACATGCCCTCTAATTTCTAGGCCGATAAATTGTCCATCACATGATGCCATCTGCATTCATTCTATAAACATTTCATAAATAGCACCAGGTAACAGATTTTCATAGTTTTTGGTGGTCAAAAAGCCAGAAAAGACATGAAAACATTGGTTTGTACAGATGGTGGCCTTTGAAAATCCCAACCAGGCCAATGAAATCTATGCATTACGGGTTAGTTGTTGTTGTTGTTGTTGTTTTGAGACAGAGTCTCACTCTGTTGTCCAGGCTGGAGCAAAGTGGCGAGATCCTGGTTCATGGCAACATCCGTCTCCTGGGTTCAAGTGATTCTCCTGCCTCAGCCTCCTGAGTAGCTGGGATTACAGGCACCCGCTACCACGCCCTGCTAATTGTTTTACTTTTAGTAGAGAAGGGGTTTCACCATGTTGGCCAGGCTGGTCTCGAACTCCTGACCTCAGGTGATCTGCCTGCCTCGGCCTCCCAAAGTGCTGGGATTATAGGCGTGAGCCACCATGCCCAGCCTATGACTTAGTTCTATAAGCTCCTCCTAAGGACAAGTCGATAGCCATGGAGGCTTCTTGTTATATAGGATCAGGTAAACTTAAAGTTCCCTTGGAAATGTACCTGATCAAGCCAATGAGATTCTTCTGATGGCTAGTCTAGGCCTTGTAGCCATAAGCTAAGCAAGGACACCTTGCCTCAGATTTATCCAAGTTACCTCTACTTTTTCTAATATGTCAAATAATATAATATGTCAAATAATATTTTCAGTGGATAACGTCCAGGCCTAAGTCACCTATGTAACAATTTTTCTCTCTCTCTCTCTCCCTCACTGTCACCCTGAATTTATTCCAGAGAGGATCTGAAGCCAAAGCTCATAGTGAAACATCAATCCACACAAAGAGTTCAATAAATGCTAGAAATTCAGGGTTAAGGCATCTCTACATGCACACTATTTCCACCTCCCATCATATCTACCAGCTTGCACTGCAGTGTGTGACTCTGGTTTGTTGGAATGAGTGGTTGGGCAAAGACAAACCCTCACGGGCTACATGTATTTATAGGAAATATTTTTCCTATTACTTTAATTTAGCCTCCCTGCCTTTCTAATTTGCTTGTTTACTGTCCTAAAGAGAAAGCAATATTCACTTGAGTTTGAGCATACAACATGCCAAGAAATTACAGACAAGAACAAATTCAGGAAATTAAGAAGATAGCCCAGTAAAATATAAGTATGGGAAACAATCCATAGCCTGTAGGTTTTTATGCTAATTTGAAAGCATCCCTAGTAAGGGTGTGTGTGTGTGTGTGTGTGTGTGACTATTATCAGGGTCTTACTAGTGAGAAGACTAATAAATGACACACAATTTGTCTGGTTTTCAAAGCTGATTGTCATTTTTTTTATTATTATTATACTTTAAGTTCTAGGGTACATGTGCATAACGTGCAGGTTTGTTACATATGTATACTTGTGCCATGTTGGTGTGCTGCACCCATCAACTCGTCAGCACCCATCAATTCGTCATTTATATCAGGTATATTGTCTGCTACCTCTTAGGCTCAAAAAAAAAAAAAAAAAAAACTTTCAATATGAATTTAACATGGTTGAGGGTTGCTGAGTGAGCCAGCAGGGCTATCCCAGAGAGGGCAATGGACTTCACTCCTAGTGAGATCAAAACAGAGCTCTCAGCTGGAAAGAACCCCCTAAATAAGCCCTAAAGTAAACTAATAATGAAAGCTTGGATTCCCCTGATCCCAGCCTCCCTCTCAGTGTGAGATTGTCTCAATGTTCCAGCATGCTGTTGGAGGCTCTGGTGATGCCAGGCAGATGGAGTTACAAAAATAATCGCCCAGCCAGAATGCTCACTACCAAGTGGCAATGAATTCGTGTCATGACTGCACATGCCCGAGTGATTTCACCATCCAAACAAGATGAAGTTACTCTAATGGCTCCCACTGGCTCCATATGGCCTCTCGATGTTCTATTCCCTGCGGTGGGATTTCCTTTGGTCTTATTTCTTGCTGTGAAATTTATTAAGAGGAAGAAAGGGAATAATAATGAAACACAAAACGCTTACTTACCTGAGTTGGTCTGAAGAAAAGGAAATTCTATGGAAAATATATGGGAAGAAAAGACCAAATGAAACTGTAGCACCTTTTCAGTCTTTGACCACATCTTCAATAAAATAAAATAAGAACTTCTTGAACTAAAATTTTATGATGCTATTTGTTCTGGGTATATTGTGTGTTTCTGTTAATACTCTTGAAGACAGTTGTGTCAACATGTATAGAGATTTGAAGTAATTAACAATATCAATTTCACCAAAAATATTCAAGTAATTGAATAGAAAGTTAAAAGCATGCATATTGGGTTATCAGTTTATTACTTTCTAGTTGTGGAAGTTTGGGCAAATTACTTAACAGCTCCACTTCATTTTTCTCATCTTTAAACTAGCCATACAAATGATGGTCTTGTTGAGTTTTATGAAAATTCTATATGTAAAGGGAAAACTAAAGCATGTTATCAAAAGTTGGTGAAAAAAGTAGGGAATGTAGAGTTATAAAGGTAACTATTAAAAACTAAAATTGTTAATATAAATATCAAGCTTTAGGAGGGCAGGAGGAAGAGGTATAGTGTGTGAGAACTTAATCCTCATCTTTTTATTGAAAAATTAACAAAATGTCATTTGTAGGAGATAGATTTAAAAATGGAAGTATATAAATATTAACTAAATTTAGTGTAAACCACCATAAAAGCAAAGGACAGCAATGTTAAAGGTTGATTCTGGGGTGTGGGGCAGGGATGAGTGAGTGTTGTATGCAAGGCTATTATTTTTTATCATAGTTTCTTCTGTATTCTTTGATCTACTTCCACATGCAAACATATGCTTCTATTTAATAAAAAATAAAGCATCTTAAAATTAATAAGAATCAAAAATATAAAAAGGTTTACATTAAAATAATACTGTGAAAAAAATTAACATATAGTTTCTTTTTTTACAAGTCTAATATTTTATTAATTATACAATATAAGAAAACTTTTCAACTATTTTTCATGTGTTATGATTAACCATAGCACATAATTTAAAATATTAATCAAATATGAGGGAAAATACTTCCATTAGATATACATTCAGTTATTGCCTATCATTTGATGTCTAAGGAGACATATTTCTTCAGCTCTATTTTGAAGCATATTTAATAAACATTGATTCAGAGAAGTACAAATATAACTATTTCAGTAAACATAATACACACAGTTATGAAACATTATCTTAAAAAATTGTCTTTTATTCTAGGCAAGAGAAACTTTTCCAATTATCCTTTAAACAGTCTTAAAACAAGACAAAGTGTTTATTATCTAATGTTATAATAGTACAGGTATATTACAGTATATGAGTAGGAGGATGTGATCTGGAACCAGGCTGCATAGCTTCAAAATTTAGCCCCTTATGTGTTTCTGTACAAGCTATTTAGACTCTTAGAAACAGTTTTCTTTTCTGTGAAATGGAAATAATATTGGCTACCTAATAGAGTTTTCATGAGAATTAAATATATTTAATACCTGGAAGCTCTTAGAACATTGCCTCTCCCTATGCCATTGGCAAGTATCAATAAATGTCAGCTATTATTATTACTACCTCCTATTTTCAGCAAAATTTATCTTTTTAATTTTTTTTATTATACTTTAAGTTCTAGGGTACATGTGCACAGCATGCAGATTTGTTACATATGTATGCATGTGCCATGTTGGTGTGCTGCACCCATTAACTCGTCATTTACATTAGATATTTCTCCTAATGCTATGCCTCCCCCATCCCCCACCCCACAACAGCCCCAGTGTGTGATGTTCCCCACCCTGTGTCCAGGTGTTCTGATTGTTCAATTCCCACCTATGAGTGAGAACATGCAGTGTTTGGTTTCCTGTCATTGTGGTAGTTTGCTCAGAATGATGGTTTCCAGCTTCATCCATGTCCCTACAGAGGACATGAACTCATCCTTTTTTATGACTGCATAGTATTCCATGGTGTATATGTGCCACATTTTCTTAATCCCAGTCTATCATTGATGGACATTTGGGTTGGTTCCAAGTCTTTGCTATCTTGAATAGTGCCGCAATAAACATACGTGTGCATGTGTCTTTATAGTAGCATGATTTATAATCCTCTGGGTATATACCCAGTAATGAGATTGCTGGGTCAAATGGTATTTCTAGTTCTAGATCCTTGAGGAATTGCCACACTGTCTTCCACAACGGTTGGACTAGTTTACACTCCCACCAACAGTGTAAAAGTCTTCCTATTTCTCCACATCCTCTTCAGCACCTGTTGTTTCCTGACTTTTTAATGATTGCCATTCTAACTGGTGTGAGATGGTATCTCATTGTGGTTTTCATTTGCATTTCTCTGATGACCAGTAGTCCTAAGCTGAGCCAGAGTATATGGTGACTCTAAACCTTCACCCCTCTAACACTCGTCCTGTGTGCAGTTTCTGTGGGTACCTGGCGTGAGAAGCCAGCTTAGTATGTGTACCCCAGGCCTGTACCCTGGGAACAGAGAAGACAAAAGAATCTAGAAGATATTTCTCTGGAGTAATTTCTGGGCCATTTTGGGATCCACATATCATAGCTTAATGGGAAATGAGGGAAGGGGCATGCTGCCATTGCTTTGAGGAATTCCGTAGGGCCCCAGCTCAGGAAGCACCAGAGCCTGGAGGAGGATGTGGCGGAGGGGGGTGGGATTTACAGTTTGGGGAGCACTGGGAGTCACACCCTAAAGTGGGAAAGTGATGTTCCCGTGAAATATTTGGGACAACTTTAAGGGTGGTGTTGAAGTTCTGAAGGTTTATAGATAGGGCTCTGAAATAACAAAATTTAGGAAACCATTTTCACATGACCCCATTAGTGTCCACAGGCCTGAGGAAAGGTGTATTTCATAAGTAGTCCTGACTGAGATAAAGATGGAAGCTGATGCTTGTTCTTCATCCTTCCAATTAAAGATGGATTCATGTCATCTGGTTGATGGCTTAAGAGTGCACCTGCCTAGAGGCATTGCTGGACAACAACTTCCCATAGTCACTAATAGTTCCTGTGTCTACAATTATGTGGCAACTTCCTTTAAAATGTCTCACAGCCTCTCTTTAAAATGTTGTTGGCCGGGCATGGTGGCTTATGCCTATAATCTTGGCACTTTGGGAAGCTGAGGTGGGTGGATCATAAGGTCAAGAGATCGAGATCATCCTGGCCAACATGGTGAAACCCCATATCTACTAAAAATACAAAAATTAGCTGGGCGTGGTGGCATGTGCCTGTAGTCCCAGTTACTCGGGAGTCTGAGGCAGGAGAATCACTTGAACCCAGGAGGCACAGGTAGCAGTGAACCAAGATTGTGCCACTGCATTACAGCCTGGCAACAGAGGGAGACCTTTGAAAACTGGCACAAGACAGGGATGCCCGCTCTCACCACTCCTATTCAACATAGTGTTGGAAGTTCTGGCCAGGGCAATCAGGCAGGAGAAAGAAATAAAGGGTATTCAATTAGGAAAAGAGGAAGTCAAATTGTCCCTGTTTGCAGATGACATGATTGTATATTTAGAAAACCGCATCATCTCAGCCCAAAATCTCCTTAAGCTGATAAGCAACTTCAGCAAATTCTCAGGATACAAAATCAATGTGCAAAAATCATAAGCATTCTTATGCACCAATAACACAAACAGAGAGCCAAATCATGAGTGAACTCCCATTCACAATTGCTTCAAAAGAATAAAATACCTAGGAATCCAACTTACAAGGGATGTGAAGGACCTCTTCAAGGAGAATTACAAAACTGCACAATGAAATACAAGAGGACACAAACAAATGGAAGAACATTCCATGCTCGTGGAGAGGAAGAATCAATATCATGAAAATGGCCATACTGCTCAAGGTAATATACAGATTCAATGCCATCTCCTTCAAGCTACCAGTGACTTTCTTCACAGAATTGGAAAAAAAAACTACTTTAAAGTTCATATGGAACCAAAAAAGAGCCCTCATTGCCAAGACAATCCTGAGGCAAAAGAACAAAGCTGGAGGCATCATGCTACCTGACTTCAAACTATACTACAAGGCTACAGCAACCAAAACAGCATAGTACTGCTACAAAAACAGAGATATAGACCAATGGAACAGAATAATACCACACATCTCCAACCATCTGATCTTTGACAAATCTGACAAAAACAAGAAATGGGGAAAGGATTCCCCATTTAATAAATGGTGCTGGGAAAACTGGCTAGCCATATGTAGAAAGCTGAAACTGGATCCCTTCCTTACACCTTATACAAAAATTAATTCAAGATGGATTAAAGACTTAAATGTTAGACCTAAAACCATAAAAACCCTAGAAGAAAACCTAGGTAATACCATTCAGGACATGGGCATGGGCAAGGACTTCATGTCTAAAACACCAAAAGCAATGGCAACAAAATCCAAAATTGACAAATGGGATCTAATTAAACTAAAGATCCTCTTCATGGCAAAAGAAACTACCATCAGAGTGAACAGGCAACCTACAGAATGGGAGAAAATTTATGCAATCTACTCATCTGACAAAGGGCTAATATCCAGAATCTACAAAGAACTTAAACAAATTTACAAGAAAAAAACAAACAACCCCATCAAAAAGTGGGCAAAGGATATGAGCAGACACTTCTCAAAAGAAGACATTTATGCAGCCAGCAGACACATGAAAAAATTCTCATCATCACTGGCCATCAGAGAAATGCAAATCAAAACCACAATGAGATACCATCTCACACCAGTTAGAATGGCAATCATTAAAAAGTCAGGAAATAACAGGTGCTGAAGAGGATGTGGAGAAATAGGAAGACTTTTACACTGTTGGTGGGAGTGTAAACTTGTTCAATCATTGTGGAAGACAGTGTGGCGATTCCTCAAGGATCTAGAACTAGAAATACCATTTGACCCAGCCATCCTGTTACTGAGTTTATACCCAAAGGATTATGCATCATGCTGCGATAAGGACATGTGCACACATATGTTTATTGCAGCACTATTCACAATAGCAGAGACTTGGAACCAACCCCAATGTCCCTCAGTGATAGACTTGACTAAGAAAATGTGGCACATATACACCATGGAATACTATGCAGCCATAAAAAAAGGATGAGTTCATGTCCTTTGTAGGGACATGGATGAAGCTGGAAACCATCATTCTCAGTAAACTATTGCAAGGCCAAAAAACCAAACACTGCGTGTTCTCTCTCATAGGTGGGAATTGAGCAATGAGAACACTTGGACACAGAAAGGGGAACGTCACACACTGGGGCCTGTCGTGGGGTGGGGAGAGTGGGGAGGGATAGCATTAGGAGATATACCTAATGTAAATGAGGAGTTAATGGGTGCAGCACACCAACATAGCACATGTATACATATGTAGCAAACCTGCACATTGTGCACATGTACCCTAGAACTTAAAGTATAATTAAATAATAATAACAATAATAAAATAAAACAAAATAAAATATTATTTTTCCTGAGTGTTAAGTATAAAATATTTGACAATTATCTAATCAATAATAGTAGTTAAACTATATATATATATATATATATATATATATATATATATAGAACTAATAATTATAGTAAGGCTGTACATATCAAGAATCCACAATGCATGTCTACATTTTAAATGTCTTAAAATATGACCTAAACTTTGATTTATTCTCTGTATTTATCAAATTACTCAGGAAATTCTAACAAAATATTTGTTAAGACAGAAAAGCTATAGTTATGTCATTTCAGGAGATAAGAAATCTAATTCCATTGATAGAAAATATTATAAATTACATTTTAAATTTCTTAATGCCTATTAAAAATAAGGAAGTTATGCTTATTGTGTTATTATCATTCAGATATATGACAAATTCCTTCCAGAGATATGCAGATCAAGTTTGCGGTATATATATTTCAGAAAAAATCAGATTATGTGGCCTTGAGTAAGTTACTTAACCTCTCTTAGCCCCAGTAACCTAAACTAGGCATTCATTTATTCATTTATTTGTTCATTCAACAGGTATTGATTGGGTTCCTACTGTGTGCTGAGCACTATTTTGAGTATCCTCAGTGAGTACTGAGGATATACTGAGTACTGATGATACAGTCTTTCAAGAAAGACAAGTTCCTTGCTCTCAATGGAGTTGACGTTTCTAATGGGAAAGAAAGACAACTAGAATATTGAAAATTCAATAAATCAAAAATGACACCTGCTACTGAATAATACTAATAGCTCTTTCTGGCATCCAGATCATAGCTAAAATATCACCCCCTTAGAAGAACTCCCTGTCCATTCAGTCGTTCCCTTTGTATGTAATCTAACTGCATTTGATCCAATACAAATAGAAGGATTGAATGACAAGAAAAAGCAAGCCATGAAAATGTTAGGGGAAGAGAATGAAATGGAGAGAATGAAAACTACAAAGCCACTTTGATGGAGGAGAGCTTGGTGTGTTCAAGAATGAAAGAAAAATTCTGCCTGGCTGGAGCCTGATGAAAAGGGAAGAGGGTGGTGCCAGAGTTGGCTTGCTGGATAGGTAGGTAAAGGAGAATTTGAAAGGCTATGATTAAGTAAAGAAATTAATTTAAAAAATAAAACTATTAGAGGTTTTATTCTGAATGTGATGGAAAGTTTATCTATTGCTGTGTAACAAATTAAAGGTTGCTGCAAAAGATTTGAAGTTTGTCACAAAGTCATTTCTTAATCTTATCAGCCTTTGCCATTAGAAGCAGCTGAGAATTTTCAGAACCTGCAAGTCCAGGCTCCTTCTGTTTACAAGTACTTCTTTAATCTTATCTCTTTCCTCTTGCTTTTTAATGTAAGCAGGAAGAAGAAACCAGGAGTCACCTTCAACACTTTGCTTGCAAATCTCTCTTACCTAGGAAACGTAGCCTGTTAGGCACATTTTCTGCTTTCTACATTATCAGCCAGGCACGATGGCTCACACCTATAGTCCTAGCACTTTGGAAGGCCAAGGCAGGAAGGTCACTTGAGCTTAGGAGTTCGAGGTTACAGTGAGCTATGATTCCACCACTGTACTCCAACCTGGGTGACAGACACATTAGCACAGTTTAGTGTTGCTAAACTTTCTGCCCCTTTATGGCAAGGATGATCCTCTATCCTCTAATTTCCAATACCATTTTCTTTTTGTGTCTTTACCAGTACCTCTTTGAAAGCCATTGGGCTTCTGCTAACACTTAGTCAAAACACCTTACGCTTTCACTAACACACTTTCTTAAAAGTTCTTTCTACTTCCACCCACTGCTGGATTCTAAAGCTACTCCCACAGTTTCTGTTATGGTAGCACCCAGTGTTCATGTACTAACATAACAAATTGCCCCAAAACTTAGTGCAAAAAGCAACAGATATTTCTGAGAGTCAGGATCCTGGGAATAGTTTAGCTGAGTGATCTTACCCTGAGTAACTCAGGAGATTTTAATCAAGGTGTTAGCTAGTAGGGTGTAGTCATCTGAAGTCTTGACTGAGACTAAAGTATCCAATTCCAAGATGCTTCATGTAAATAGCTGGCGAGTCTGTGTTGCTGGTTGGCCATGCAGTCCTCTCCATGGGGCTGCTTGAGTGTCATGACATGACAGCTAGCTTCTTTCAGAGTGTGTGACATGGGAAGAACAAGATTAAAGCCACAATATCTTTGATGTTTGAGCACTGAAAATTTCAAATAATCAGTTCTTCGATATCCTAGTGTTTGTACAGTTCTAACCCATTTAGGGCAAGATGGGAATACACAAGGGCATGAATACAAGGAGGCAGATATTGGGACCATCTTTTTTTTAAGATTCAAGGGTTTCGTGTGGAGGTTTGTTACATGAATATATTGCATAATGGTGAGGTTTGGGTTTCTAGTGTACCCATCAATTAAACAGTAAACATTGTTCCCAATAGATAATTTTCCAACTTTCACCCACTTCCTTTCTGTTCCCTTTTGGAGTCCCTGTGCCTATTATTTCCATCTTTATGCCCATGTGTACCTATTGTTTAACTCCTGCCTATTAAGTGAGAACATGCAGTATTTGATTTTCTGTTTCCGAGTTATTTCACTTAAGATAATGGGCTCTAACTCCATCCATGTTGCTGCAAATGACATGATTTCATTCTTTTTATGGCTGCATAGCATTCCATGGTTTATATATCCCACATTTTCTTTATCCAATAAACCATTGATAGACACTTAGGTTGATTTCATCATTTTGCTATTAAGAATATTGCTACGATAAACATACAAGTGCAAGTATCTTCTTTAAAAAATGATTTCTTTTCCTTTGGCATATACCCAGTAGTGGGATTTCTGGGTTGAATGATAGTTCTATTTTTAGTCCTTTGAGAAATCTTCACACTGTTTTCCACAGACATTGTACTAATTTACACTCCCATCAACAGTGTATATGCATTTTCTTATCCTTGCATCCATGCCAACATCTGTTATTTTTTTTTTACTCTTCAATAATCCATTCTGATTGATGTAAGATGATATCTCATTGTGGTTTTAATTTGTATTTCTCTGATGATTAGTGAAGTTGAGCATTGTTTTCATATGTTTGTTGGTCACTTACAGATTTTCTTTTGAGAAATGTTTATGTCCTTAGCCTACCTTTTAATGAGGCTGTTTGTTTCTTTCTTGTTGAATTTTTTAATTCTTTGTAGATTCTGGATATTAGTCTCTTGTCAGAGGCATAATTTATAAATATTTTCTCCCATTCTGCAGGCTGTCTGTTCACTCTGTTGATTATTTATTTTGCTGTGTAGAAACTTTTTAGTTTAAGTCCCATTTGTCGATTTTTGTTTTTGTTGCATTTGCTTTGGGATATTAGTCATAAATGCTTTGCCTGAGCCAATGTCCAGAAGAGTTTTTTTCTGGGTTTTTTTCTAGGACTTCTATATTTTCAGGTCTTATTTAAATCTCTAATCCTTCTTGAATTAATTTTTGTATATGTTGAGAAATATAAGTTCAGTTTCTGCATATGGCTAGCCAATTTTCCCAGCATGGGGTATTGAAAAGGGTGTCATTTCCCCTTTGTTTTTGTTGACTGTGTTGAAGACCAGCTGGTTCTAGGTATGTGGCTTTATTTTGAGGTTCTCTATACTGTTCCATTGATCTATGTGTTTGTTTTTTGTACCAGTACCATGCTGTTTTAGTTATTATAGCTTTGTAGTATAATTTGAAGTTAGCGAAATGATGCCTCCAGCTTCATTCTTTTTGCTTAGGATTGCTTTGGCTATTCAGGTTCTTTTTTTGGTTCCATATGAACTTTGGGATTGTTTTTCTAACTCTGGGAAGGATGACATTGACAATTGGATATAAATTATATTGAATCTGTAGATTTCTTTGTGCAGTATGATCATTTTAACAGTATCAGTTCTTCCAATCCATGAGCATGGAATGTTTTTCCATTTGTTTGCATCATCCATAATTTCCTTCATCAGTATTTTGCAGTTCTCCTTGTAGAGATCTTTCATCTCCTTGGTTAAATGCATTCCTGGGGGGGGGGGGTGCGTGTGGGTGTGTGTGTGTGCACGCGCGTGTGTGTATTGCAAACGGGATTGAGGTTTTTTGTTTTTTGGATTTTTTTTTAAAGCAAAGTTTCACTCTGTGACCCAGGCTAGAGTGCAGTGGTGCAATAATGGCTCACTGTAGCCTCAGCCTCCCAGACACAAGTGATCTTCCCATCTCAGCCCCCTGAGTAGCTGGGCCTACAGGCACTCGCCACAACACCCAATGAATTTTCTTACTTTTTGTAGAGATGGGAGTCTCACTATATTGCCCAGGTTGGTCTCAAACTCCTGGGTCCAAGCAATCTTCCACCTTAGCCTCCCAAAGTGCTGAGATTACAGACAAGGGTCACTGTGCCCAGAAGAATTGAGTTCTTGATTTGGTTCTCAGCTTGAATGTTGTTAGTATATAGAAATGCTACTGATTTTTATACATTGATTTCTTATCCTGAAACTTGACTGAGGTTGTTTATCAAGTCTAGGAGTCTTTTGAAAGAGTCTGTAGGATTTTCTAGGTATTAAATTATATCATCAGTGAGCAGAGATAATTTGACTTCTTCCTTTCCAATATGGAAACCTTTTATTTCTTTCTCTTGCCTGATTATTCTGGCTAACACTTTCATTACTATGTTGAATAGAAGTGGTGAGAGTGGATGTCCTTGTATCATTCCAACTCTTAGGAGAAATGCTTTCAACTTTTCCTCATTCAGTATGATGATGGCTATAGGATTGTCATATATGGCTCTTATTATTTTGAGGTATGTTCCTTGAATGCCTAGTTTGGTGAGGGTTTTTATCATAAAAGGAAGTTTGATTTTATAGAATTCTTTTTCTGCATGTATTGAGATGATCATATGGTTTTTGTCTTTATTCAGTTTATATGGTGAACCACATTTATTGATTTGCATATGTTGAACCATCCTTGCACCTTTAGAATTAACCTCAGTTTACTGTGATGTACTATCTTTTCAATGTGCTGTTAGATTTGGTTTGCTGGCATTTTGATGTGAATTTTTGCATCTATGTCCATCAAGGATATTCGCCCATATAATTTTTTTGGTCATGTCCTTTTTTTGGTTGTGTACTGGCTTATTGTCTAGTCTTCTGCCTTCTACTCTTGCCCCTCTACAATCAATTCTCCCCATAGCAGCAAGTGAACTTTTAAAGACACAAATCGGATCATATCACTCTCTTGCTTATAAACCTAATGGCTTTTTATAGTAGCCAGCCTTTAAAATGGCTCCAAGGAAGGCCTATGTTTAGCCTCCTTAAGGAAAATAAAAGAGCTGGGTGCAGTGGCTCACAAGTATAATCACAGCACCTTGCAAGGCTGAGACAGTAGTATGGCTTGAGCTCAGGAGCTCAAGACCAGTCTGGGCAACAAAGAAAGATCCCCATTTCTACCAAAAAAAAAAAAAAAAAGCCAACCAGGCAAGAATTTTATATTCTGCCAAACTAAGCTTTATAAATGAAGGAGAAATAAAGTCTTCGCAAGGCCAGAAAATATTAAGAGAATTCATCATCATGAGACCAGCCCTACAAGAAATGCTCAAAGTTGTTCTAAACATGAAAACATAAGGACAATACTCACCAACACAAAAACACACATGAGTAGAAAGCTCACAGATCCTGTAAAGCAGTTATACAATTGAGACTTCAAGACAACCAGCTAACAGCACTATGACAGAAACAAAATCTCACATATTAATATTAACCTTGAATCTTATATTGATTTGGGTAATATTACTATCTTAACAATATTTAGTGGTCTAATCCATGAACATTAGATGTTTTCTAATTACTTAGGTCTTCTTTAGTTGATTTCCACAATATTTTATAGTTTTCATGGTAAAAGTCTCACATTTGTTTTATTAAGCTTATTTCTAATTATGTTTTAAATTTTTGACACTATTATAAATGGGATTATTTTCTTAATTTTATTTTTGGACTTTTCATTGTTGGTGCATAGGAATAAAATTTATCTTTGTATGCCAGTCTTATATCCTGCAACCTTGCTGAGCTCATAAGTTCTTTTGTGGATTTATTAGAATTTTCCACATATAAGATAATGCCATCTGAGAATAGCATTATCAACATTCTGTTGAATTAGTGGTGACAGCAGACATCTTTGCCTTATTCTAGATCTTAGCAGAATATTATTCAATTTTTTACCATTAAGTATGATGTTAGCTGTCAATTTTTTGTAAATACCTTATTAGTTTGAGGAAGTCCCCTTCTATTTCTAGTTTGATACATGTGTTTATTATTATGAAAGGGTCTTGGATTTCATCAGATACTTTTTCTTCATCTATTGAGATGGTCATGTGATTATTGTCCTTTATCCTATTAATATGGTATATTACATCAATTTATTTTTCTGATGTTAACAAATCAAACTTGTGGGGTTTTTTTGTTGTTGTTAAATCCTACTTGGTCAAGTTGTGTAATCCTTGTTTAAATATGTTCTTGAATTCACTTGACTACAGTTTTCTTGGGGATTGTTGCATGTATCATGTATGTTTATAGGGAGATTAATCCATAGTTTTTTTTGTGATTTCTCTGTGTGGCTTTGGTCAATATTGGATAATATTTTGGATAATATTGGATAATTTTATCCAAAATATTATCCAAAAAGTGTGGATAATATTGGCTTCATAGAATATGTTAGAGAGTATTTCCTTCTCTTTTACTTTTTGGAAGAGCTTATGAAGTGTTGGAATTAATCTTTTTAAAATGGCTAGAATTCAATGGTGAGGCATGTCATCTGGGCCTGAGTTTTCTTTTTATGTAACATTTCAAAATTACTAAGTCAATCTTTTTTTCTTGTTATAAGTCTATATATTAATACATGTTCCAATTGTTATTCAGTCAGTTTAGGTAGTTTGTATTTTGTAGAAATTTCTCCCTTTTATATAGATAACCTGTAGATAATCAGTTATTCACAGTATTTCTTTGTAATCCTCTTTTTTTCTGTAAGGTCAGTATTAATGCTCTCTCTTTCATTCCTGACTTCAGTAATTTGAGTCTTCACTCTTTTGTTCTTGCCAATCTAGCTAAAGTTTTTCAATTTTGTAGATCTTTTCAAAAAGCTAACTTTTGGTTTGTTAGATTTTTTTTTCTATTGTTTTTGTATTTTCATTGGGAGAAGCTCAGAGACTCCAAACTTTGCCCTTCAAGACAGATCCAAATATACAGCATCGCAATGTATATAGCACTAGAGACTTAGCAATCAATCTTTTATGGTTATTCCTCACAGCTTATATATGAGGTCAAATCGAAAGAATTTGTTTTGATCTACTCAGAGGTCAAAAAAGATTTTTAGAAGTCAATGGGAGAAATGGATTTCCGTTCCTAACTTCATTCCATGTTTGAATGCTCCCAGTTTGTAACAGTTAAATATTTCCAATGGGAATCCTTGTTCACTTCAAAGTAATCATTTCTCCAGACAATGGCTGTAAAGCTCCCTCTAATAAAAATGTAGTCCCATCCAATATTTAAGATAAATTTAAGATGAGACAAAGTTTTAATTTAAGATTATCAGGTGCATATTTTAACAGTAGGAGCCAATACACAAAATCTGTGGTGCTACGAAAATAACTGAAACTGTGATTACCCTTGAACAAATATTAGCATGGTCACACTTTTTTGCATAGCAGGTGTTTTTAATTATCTTACCCGTTCACAGACTGTCTCTCTGCAGAGTTCATAAGAATTTTTATGACAAAATGCTATCATACTTGCACCTACAGCTTTTGGCTTGCTCTCCTACTCTAATTCCTGAATAGTTAATTAAAACTCTGAAATTTTGTCAGGAGACTGGAACATTTATTAAGCATTTACTGTATGCATAGAGGATATTGGATTAGGCACAATAAGAAAGAAATCTTAAATAAGTCAAACACTGCAACAATAAGTGTCGTGTTTTGGGGAGATAGTGTACTGGAGGATAGATTCAACATGTGCTTCTCTTCAACTGCAGAAAGGGAAAACGTTTGTAACCCATGGAAGCATCCTAGAACTGTCAAAAGTATATTAAATCTATGAATGCTGTGATAAATAAGGACTTGTTTTATTTGTTTCTTCAACAACGTGAAAATACAAATTGTTCTTGGAAATAGAATAAAAACACAAGTAAACTAGTTGTACTTTGCTATGACAACTGACAGTGAAACTTCTTTTGAAACACATTGTGAAAATAACCAGCATTACAACTTCTGACAAGGCTGTATGCCCTAGTCCTTATTGGCTCCTTCCCTAATCCGCAAATATTTTCTTCTCCTGTGCTCAGGACTGACCCTAGTGTTAACATACATCCTTGGAAGAACTTATTTACAATGCACACTTTGCTTCTGTGCTGTTAATATGGTATAGATCCTGGATTCTTCATTTTAAACAAGTATCTATATTTTTTTATTCTGGTAGAACCAGGACCACACCTTTAGAAACTTGGACCCATTGTGTTTCTGCTCTATGCAAGGCAGAATCTGTACTGGATAAGCTTCAAATTTAGTCAGAGAGTCAAAACACAGTAACAAAACAAAACAAACTGCAGAAAGAGATAGCAATATTCATTCATTCAACAAAATTTATCAAGTGCCTACTATGAATCTAGGAGTTTACCAGAAAAATAATAGGGTGTTTAAACTTCTCTTGTTTCCAGTTTTAAGTTTCAAGATATGGATACCGCATTTTAAAGTGAGACTTGAAACCATCAGGCAGGACTTGCAATAGAAGGTTGTGGGAAACTGGAATTTTCCATAGCTGATTGCCAATCTTCAGCCTTCAAGGCTGAGGAAAGATTTGGAGGTGTGAGAAAGAGTGTCCAAGAGAATAGCTGGTGGGCTGTGTGTCCCACCCTCTTTTATGGGAATGGAAAGGGAATCTTCCTTTTTTACTGAAAATCAACACAGAGGGACTCTAAAGTAGGTTAATACAAGTCCCCTACAGCTGGGGGACAAGACACACTGGTTTCTGACTAATGACTGAGGAATCTATAGGGTAGGAGGGGAATATCTGGTTTGCTAGAGGGATTTTCCCATCATATTGTTCTGCCTTTTCTGCCAAGGGAGGTTCTTTGTCCTGACTGAGTTTCATGATGTTTTTCAACTAAGGGCCACGAAGTGATTAATTGTTGAACTCCTCAACATCCTGGTGAGGTAGTTAGATATCATTATCCCTGATGTCCAGCTAGATAAACAGAGAAGGTTGGCTGCATTGACCTAGATCCCACAGGGGGCAGGTTTAGGAAGATAAATGGGTTGTAGCCTCCTGAAACCAGAGGCAGAACTTGATCTGATCTCCCTAGGAAGATTCCCAGTTGGCCAAAATGTTCACTATGGCTCCTTCAAGTGCAACAATGTGTGGGGCATTTTGCAATTGTCAGTGTATGTGAACTGAGAGCAGCTGTGTGATAAAATATGAGGGAGGGAAAGTTTTTCTGAAATATCTGGTTTCCAATTTGTGCTTGACTCGCAGTCAGAGAAAATTGTGCTGATTTAATTGGCAAGGGAAATGTGCACCCAAGGCACTTGCTGGGGTTTCCTTGCAAGGAAAATATATATAAATATATATAATATAAATATTTATATATAAATATATAATATAAATATATAATATAAATATATAATATAAATATATATAATATAAATATTTATATATAAATATATAATATATATATTTACATATTGTATAAATATTTTATTTTTCAATTTAAAAATATGTTTTGAATGAATGCTACACACCTTAGCATGCAAGCCTTTGGCAGCAACAAACTGTTCTCAGAGCTCTCTAGAAGTGCTGCCCTATGCAACAGATGGTTAATAACTACAAAACCATTCAATCGAACAAACATTGAATTAGCCTGGGAGCAGATTTGGGAGGTAGGTGGACAAAGAGATAAATATAATGCAGTCCCCACCCTCTAGAAGATTACAACCTATCCTGAGAGGTGGAGCTGGATGGTAAAACACACAACCAAATAAACAAAATGCAAAAACAGAAGTTTACAACCTAAGCATTGATAAATATAGCAGAGTTCCCTTTTAATTGGGGTTGGGTTCTAAAATCAGAGAATAAATAGAAAATCTCATTTATTCAAAATTATTCTTGAAGGTTTCATTAACTTGTCCATAAAGTGTTACATATATGGGTCATAAATATAAGTCTCTGCAATAATTCTTATGTCCTTTAAATTTTTAAGAATCCCTGGAGTTAAAATATAAGGAACATAAACAAAGGGCAGGTGCTTTGTGTGAACATTCAAACTTGCCCACCAATGAGATGATTATTGAAGACCTAACTGGGAATGGAGGTTAGAGTGCAAAATCATACAGTGCATCTGCTTGATTTTTCTGCATAAGAAACAACTCCAAATCTCAGTGGCTTAATATAACAATCATTTATTCTCATGGAACTGTTAGTCAGTTGAGTGTCAACTGTCTTGCTTGGGCTTGGCTGGCACAGTTCAGCTTTGCTCCACAGTTTCTCCATTCTCCCTGTAATACTGTTGAGCTATCCTGGACATGTTTTTTCCATGGCAATTACAGAGGCTCAAAATCCCAAGCCTGGCCGGGCACAGTGGCTCATGCCTATAATCCCAGCACTTTGAGAGGCTAAGGTGGGGAGGATCACTTGAGGTCAGGAGTTCCAGACCAGCCTGGCTAACCCCTAACCCCATCTCTACTAAAGACACAAAATTAGCTGGGCGTGGTGGCGGTTGCCTGAAGTCCCAGCTACTCAGGAGGCTGAGGCATGAGGATTGCTTGAACCCACGAGACGGAGGTTGCAGTGAGCCAAGGTCATGTCACTGCACTCCAGCTTGGGCAACAGACTGAGACCCTGTCAAAACAAACAAACAAACAAACAAACAAAAAAAAAACAGTCAACAAAACCCCAAGACATTTCACTCAAGCGCCTTTTAAGATTTTGCTCAGTTGGGTGCAGTGGCTCATGCCTGCAATCCCAGCACTTTGGGTGGCCAAGACGGGTGGATCATGAGGTCAGGAGTTCGAGACCAGCCTGGTGAAACCCTGTCTGTACCAAAAATGCAAAACTTAGCCAGGTGTGGTGGTGGACACCTATAATCCCAGCTACTCGGGAGGCTGAGGCAGGAAGTTGCAGTGAGCCAGGATCTCACCACTGCACTTCAGCCTGGGCAACAGAGCACGACTCCATCTCAAAAAACAAAACAAACAAACAAACAAAAAAAAAAAACAAAAAGACCTTGCTTACCTCACACTGGCTATGACTGAAGGAAGTCACCTGATAAAGACCAAAATCAAGTGATGGGGAGATAAGTTCTGCATCTTTAGTGTTTGGAACTGTAAAATCACATGGCAAACAGTATAGACACAAAGGAGGGTGGATTCAGTCCATCACTGGAATTTATTTCATTTCACATTTCAGAGTTTGGTCTCTAGCCTTCTTATTCATAAAGCGAGCTACTTTCCCATAAGTTCCTTTTCTGCTTGAGTTGTAAACAGTGTTAGTTTCTCTTTGCAACAAATAAAAGTTAAATGTGCATAGCAAGTGTAGGGGCAAAGGGGATTTCCTTTCACCCCTAGAAGATTTGAGTCTTTAAGTCTGCTGAAAAAAGCAGGAGGAAAAGCATACAAATTTATTACCATGAATGAGGCCATCACAGGAGGTGAGCACCCAGTAACCCAATGAAGTTCAGAAGCTTAGAGACCCTTCTACATAGGAAAGAGGGAAATGGGAAGTATAGGAAATAATCAATTTTAGAGGTGTAAAAAATGACTTTTAGGGTAGATAATGGGCCCAAAAAACAGACAGTAGCCTCAGAAAAAGTTTGTCTTGGCTGTAGGTATAGTGTTTGGTTTTTAGTCTCTTCTTCCGTGATTTGTGTTTAATCTTCCCTGGTTAATGAAATTGCAGTAAGAAGGTTGAAGACAATTCTGTGCCTATTTAGCAGATTTGATCTTTAGGTTGATAAGAGAAAAGCCTCATGCAGCATCTACTGATCCCCATGTGCCTTTAATTTTAAATTGTCAGCATACCAGGTTGCTATATTTTGGGGTGACTTTCCTAGGACTTCTTCAGAAGCAGCTCCTCTGCCAGGCAGACTGTGACATACACATAAAGTGAAATGGAGAGACATTAATTTTAGCAGGGAGAGGACATCCAAGAAGACTTTTTGGAAAAGTTGGGATTTGTCTTGAATTGTGGGGAATGGGTAGGATTTGGATATTCCAGGCTGAAGGGAGATTTCAGAGAGAAGGTGAAAAGCTCACTCTTCTGTTTGGAAAGCAAGTCCTTTTTTTTTTTTTTTTTTTTTTTTTTTTTGTTATCTATATAATCACGTGTAGCTCTGGTCTCAAATTATTTCTATAGATAGAAAATAAGCGCTTTAGAAATCACCAGTGTGTGCATATAAAGTAACACATGTCTCCTACAAACATGCCAGAGCTCAGCTCAATCAAGCTTTCCTCTCAAAGCACAGTCAAAGCAGACATCAGGAAGGATCCAATGTGGGGAGTGAAGGAAAGTACAGCTGGCTTCATTGTACTTAGCTTATGTTGCCCTGAAACACAGTTCAGTTTTCACAGAGCCTCGGTTTCCATGCCTATGTGCTTGACAGTGTTGACTAAGCTTGGGTCATGGGGAGATTTGTTCCCAGAGAGAAGCTTGACATCCACCTTCACATCAGAATGGGACCATCTTCAGTGCACAGTATTAAGAATGGAACTAAACTTTGACCACTACAGAATTTAGCTAGACTTTAAACAAGAAGAGGAAAAGGATGACGGCTTTGGGAGATGGGGAGAGTCAGAAGAAAAGGATTCTTTTTCACTCAAACGGTGAAAAAGAGTAGATAAGGGAGGAAAATTCTAAAGAATGAATACTTAGAAAGTCAGGAGTGGGAATTCATCAAGGTTTTGGAGAAGGGAAGACTAAGTTTTATGAAGACCCAAATTATCTGTTTTGTTCATTGTTATTTTCCTAATATCTGGCATATGATACAATTATACAAAGCAATAATGAAATATATGAATGAAAACAATTATATAGATAGATACACATATACATATGTTCATATATGTAAACATAGTTCAAAATTTTTACTTATGTCAATAGTATACAAATAGATACTTGTGAAAAAGTCAATTAAAATGTATGTAAAGCAACAGTGAAAGCTGTTTTTCACTAACCCTGCAATTTCACTCTCTTTCCCAGAAGTAACTGCAGCTGTGAATTTGATATGTGACCTTTCAGATAGTTTTCTCTGACTAGATGGCCTACAATGTGAAATGTAACTCACCTTCTACCGGATTGATCTAAATTACTGCTTAAATAATGTTAAAAGCAGTACATTTACTTGTAATCTACATTCATTCTTTCTTCACTCATTACATGAAACTTTCTCATTCTAAGTGGAGTGATATGCCAAATTCTAAGAAAGTTGTCTAACTTAAGGTGTTCAACCCCCATTTAAAAGGCCGTACCAGAACCACTTAGGCTTTTAGCCAACCATAAACATCATGTGTGTGTGTGTGTGTGTGTGTGTGTGCGTGTGTGTGTACTCCACAATTCTTCCTCTTCAATTCAGAAAGAGTTGCTCCCAAGGCAGTTCCTAAATGCTGGAAGTATTCCTTCGCTAGGGTTGCTATAAGAAAGTACCACAACTGGGTGGCTTAAACCACAGAGATGTATTGCCTCATAGTTACAGAGACTAGAAGTCTGAGACCAAGATATTGGTAGGACTGGTTCCTTCTGAGGGCTAGGAGGGAGTGATCTGTTGATTACCTCTCTTCTTGGCTTATAGATGGCCATCTTCTCCTAGTATCTTCACATTGTCTTCCCTTTGAACACATCTGTGAAAGTGTCCACATTTTTCCCTTTTATAAGGACTTGAGTCATATCGGGTGAGAGCTCACCCTAATGACCTCATTTTAACATGATTACCTTTGGAAAGATTTTAGCTCCAAATAAGGTCACATTCTGACGTGTTGGATGTTAGAATTCCAACATGTATTTTTTGTAAGGACACAATTCAACCCATAACACTCAATTACTAGGGATTATATTCATAAAACACTCTCTCAGGAATCATTCTTTTAGTTGCTTTGAATTATTTTATTTGGAGGAAGCCAGACCATTAAAGATCCTGAACCATATTATTGTGGCCACTTGTACATTTGTTGTCGGTGAGGCAGTTCGGGTTCTTGAGTTTGCTGCACAAAATAATTTGAGAGTGAGTCCAAGGTAAGGGTAGCACAAGAAGTTTATTGCAAAGCAAAAGTACACCTGCAGAGGCAGAGCAGGCTGCTCAAAGGGTGAGACAGCCCCTAGTATCTTAAGGGAAATTCCCTTTATGCGAACTGTACATACATATTCATAAAATACTGGTGAGGTCAAGCATGCAAAGGTGGACCTGAAGCTGATGCATGCACTCAGCATCTAGATGCTCTAATATGCATCACATATATCACTGGCATCTAAAATCTCTATCTAGTGGTGTGTTTTTTCTATTAAAATGAGGAAAAGTTCACTCTAAGCTAAATCTTGAGCCTAGCTGCACAGATGGGACCCAGAAAAGTCCCTGCCTCCCCAAGGCAGGAGTTTGTAGCTAATAGCTTCTTGGGCTTTTGGTGCTGACTGGCTGGAAATTAGGGAAGCCACATCATGAATAAAGGGTTCTTGTTTTCTTTCCCAGGCCATTTTGGGTTTCAGGAGCTTGAAACCATCTGGCAGTCAGTTGACGTCCCGTAGGATTGCTTATCATGCAAAAGAGTTAGGTGTTGAGGCAGAAGGGTGTGAGGATGTGAGACAAGCCCACAAGGCTTCACATAAGGGACAAGTCAGTGTAGCCTCCTAACTATACTTATCCTACCTCGAGTTGGCTTTTATTGACATCTCTCACACATTACCAACATTTTACTTATCAGACTTTTCCATGAAAAATACGAACACAGCTTAGCTGATGAATAAACTTAGCAAATAAGATGGGTAGAAAAGCTCAACCCTTCACTCCCCTACTTTAAGACAGAGAATGCAACAATTCTTTGGGAAATAGGGACAACTTCATAGACTCCAGGTGGACATATTTTTTTGGGTGCCACCACTCAACATATTATACTAGCATATGAGAAAGAAGAGGCAAAATAGGTGGGTGTGGGATTCAGAAACGAGCAGGAGAGAGTGCCAAGGATCAAATTTGCTGTCTTTGTAATCCTGCCTTGGAATTGGAAGCAGCTGATGCACCCTAGAAAACTGCTGCCAAAAGCTGTCGATGCCCCATTAAGCTACTAGAACTGGCTCAGATAGTTGAAATTAAAGGTTCTCTAATTTTGCCTAATTTTTCAGCATTCTATTTGTGGCAGAGCCACAGTATGTATTATCCCTCAGTATCTATTCTTTCCTTCCTTCTTTTAGTAATAGAATCTCCAACTCAAGTATTTTTCATATTTTTATTGTTTTATTTTGTTTTAAATTGCCGAATAATAAATGTACATTTTTATGGGGTAAAGTGTGATGTTTCAATACATGAATACATTGTGTAATGATCAAATCAGAGTAATTAGACTATCCATCACCTCAAACATTTATCATTTATTTGTGGTGAGTGCATTCAAAATCCTCTTTTCACTATGTTGAAACATGCAATACATTATTGTTAACTATAGACATCCCAGTATGCAATAGAACACCATAACTTATTCCTCCTAACTGTAATTTTGTACTTGCTGACCAGCTTTTCCTATCCCTACTCCTTCCTCCCCTGTCCAGTCTGTGGTAACCACTATTCTACTCTCTACTTCTATGAGATCAATTTTTGCAGATTCCACATATAAGTGAGATCATGTGATATTTGTCCTTCTGCTTGGCTTATTTCACTTAACATAATGTCCTCTAGGTTCATCCATGTTTTTGCAAATTGCTGGATTTTGTTCTTTTTTATGGCTTAATAGTATTTCATTGTGTATATATACCACATTTACTTTATCTATTTATCCATTGATGGGCACTTAGGTTGATTCCATATCTTGGTTATTGTGAATAGTGCCACAATAAACATGGGAGGCCAGATATCTCTTCAACATATTGATTTCCTTTCCCTTGGATATACACTCAGTAACGGAATTATTAGGTCATATGGTAGTTCTATTTTTAATTTTTTGAGGAATGTTCATACTGTTGTCATAAGGGCTGTACTAATTGACATGCCTACCTATAGTGTATAAGAATTCCCCCTTTCTCTACATCCTTCCCAGTATTTTTAATGTTTTTGCCTTTCTGATAATACTCATTCTATCTGGGGTGAGGTGATATCTCATTGTGGTTTTGGTTTGCAATTCCCTGATGATTAGTGATGTTCAGCATTTTTCCATTATATCTGTTGGCCCTTCTCATGTCCTCTTTTGAAAACTGTCTATTTAGGTTTTTTGCCTGTTTTTCAAATTGGATTATTTCTTTGTTGCTATTGACTTGAGTTTCTTATAAATTCTGGATATTAACCTCTCATCAGATGCATAGTTTGTAAATATTTTCTCCTGTTCTACAGGTTGTGTATTCTGTTGATTGTTTGCCATGTAGATTTTTGTATGACATAATCCCATTTGTCAATATTTGCTTTTCTTGCCAGTGCTTTTGAGGTGCTATCCAAAAATTCCTCACTCAGACCAGTGTCATAAAGTGACATTTCCTCTGTTTTTTTTTTTTTTTTCAGTAGTTTCATAGTTTGGGGGTTTTAAATTTGTCTTTAATCTATTTTGAGTTGATTTTGTACCTGGCGAGAAACAGGGGTCTAGTCTTATTCTTCTGCATGTTGATATTCACTTTTTCTAGCACGCTTTATTGAAGAGACTGTTGTTTCTCCAATGTTTTGGTACCTTTCTCAAAAATAAATTATCTGTAAATACCTGGATTTATTTCTGGGTTCTCTATCTCTTCCATTCTTCTGTGTGTCTGTTTTTGTGCCAGGACCATCTCTTTTGGTTACTATAGCTTTGTAGTATATTTTGAAGTCAGCTAGTGTGATGCCTTTAGCTTCGTCCTTTTTGCTCAAGTTTGTTTTTGCTATTTGGGTTATTTTGTTGTTTCATATGAATTTTAGAATAGCTTTATCTATTCCTGTGAAGAATGCCATTGGTATTTTGATGGGGATTGCACTGATTTGGTAGATCACTTTGGATAGTATTAATATATACATTTTAATAATATTAATTATTCCAATCCATGAACATAAAATACCTTTCCATTTGTGTCCTTGTCAATTTCTTTCATCAATATTTTATAGTTTTCTTTGTAGAGATTTTCACCTTCTTAATTAAATTTATTCCTACTAGTTTTGGTAGCTGTTGTGAATGGGATTATTATCTTGCTTGTCTTTTTAGATAGTTCACTGTTGGCGTATTGAAATGCTACTGATTTTTGCATGTAGATTTTATATCCTGCAAGTTTACCAAATTTATTAGTTCCATTAGTTTTTTTGGTAAAGTCTCTAGGGTTTTTTATATATAAGATTATGTTGTTCTAAAACAGGGCTAATTTGACTTCCTCCTTTCCAATTTGGATGTTCCTTATTGTTTTTTTCTTGCCTGATGGCTCTGGCTAGGAGTACCTGTACAATGTTGACTAGGTATTAAAAGTTGGCATGCTTTTCTAGATTTATATCTTATGGAAACTTTTCAGCTTTTATCCATTCAGTATGATGTTAGCTGTGGGTTTGTCATACATAGACTTTATTGTTAAGTACATTTCTTCTATACCTAGTTTATTGAGGATTTTTAATTATTAAAGGCTGTTGAATTATCAAATGCCTTTTCTGCATCTAATAAAATTATCTTCTGGTGTTTCTCTTCATTCTGTTAATGTAATGTATCATGTTTATTGATGTATGCATGTTGAGCTATCCTTGCTTCCCTGGGATGAATCCCATTTGGATGTGGTGAATGCTCTTTTTAATGTGCTATTGAGTTTGGTTTGCTAGTATTTTGTTGAACATTTTTGCATTTATATTCATCAAGGATATTGGCTTCTGATTTACTTTTTTTGTTGTGTTTTTATCTGGTTTTGTCATCAGGGCAATGTGCTGTCCTCAAACAATGAGTTTGGAAGAATTCTTTCCCCTTCAATTTTGTTGAATAATTTGAGAAGAATTTGTGTTAGTTCTTTTTTAAATATTGGGTAGAATTCAGCAGTAAAGCTGTCAGGTCCTGGACTCTTCTTTGATAGGAGACTTTTTATTACTGATTCGATCTTGTAACTCATTATTGATCTATTCAGATTTTCTGTTTCTTCATACTTCAATCTTGGTAGGTTGTATGTGTCCAGAAATTTATTATCCATTTCCTCTATATTTTCTAATGTGTCAGTATATAATTTTTCATAATAGTCTTTTATGATCTTTTGTATTTCTGTGGTGTCCATTGTGATGTCTCCTTTTTATCTCTTATTTGAATTATCTCTCTTATTTTTAGTCTAGCTAAAAATTTGTTAATTTTATCTTTTGAAAAATACATTTTATTTGTTTATTTTTTGTAATTTTTTAGTCCCTATATTGTTTGTTTCTGCTCTGATCATTAGCATTTCTTTCTGACTACTAATTTTTGATTATTTTTCCTTGTTTTTCTAGATCCCTGAAGTACAACTTTATTTATTTGAGATCTTTCTACTTTTTTGATGTTGGCATTTATTGCTATAAAATTCCCTCTTAGAACTGCTTTTGCTGTATTCTCTAGGTTCTGGTTTGCTATGTTTCTGTTTTCATTTGTTTCAAGAATTTAAAAAATTTCTTTCTTAAGTTCTTTATTGACCCATTGGTTATTCAGGAAAATGTTGTTTCATATTCATTTATTTGTACAGTTTTCAAAGTTTATCCTGTTATTGATTTCTAGGTTTATTCTACTGTGGTCAAGAAAGACATTTGATATTATTTTGATTTTTTAAAAAATTGTTGAGTATTGTTTTGTCACCTAATATGTGCTCTGTCCTGGAGAATGTCTCATGTGCTGTTGAGAAGAATGTATATTCCACACTGTTGGATGGAATGTTCTGTAAATGTCTTTGATCCATTTGGTCTACAATCTGGTTTATTTGGCATGTTTCTTTGTTAATTTTCTGTCTGGATAATCTGTTCATTGCTGAAAGCAGGATGGTGAAGTCCCTTACTATTATCATATTGCAGTGTCTCTCTCCCTTTAGATCTACTAAAATTGGCTTTTACATTTAGGTGCTCCAATGTTGGATGTATATATACTTATAATTGTTGTATGCTGTTGTTGATTCACCCCTATATCATTATATGACATTCTTCTTTGTCTCTTTTTACAGTTTTGGCTTAAAGTATATTTTATCGTATGTAAATATAGTGACACCTGCTATTTTTTTGGTTTCCATTTGTATGGAATATCTTTTTCCATCCCTTTACTTTCAGTCGTGAGTATCCTTACAGATGAGGTGAATCTCTTGTAGGCAGCATATAATTGGGGCCTTTTGAAAAAAATCCATTTACCCACTCAATGTCTTTTAGTTGGAGAATTTAATCAATTTACATTGAAGGTTAGTATTGTTAGGCAAGGGCTTCCTCCTGCCATTTTGTTACTTGTTTTCTAGCTGTTTTATAAATTCTTTCTTCCTTTCTTCTTTTCTAACTCTTTTTCTTTGTAGTTAAGTGATTTTCTCTAATAGGATGTTTTGATGTTTTGATTCCTTTCTTTTTATTTTTAGTGTATTTATTATAGATTTTTGTTTTGTGGTTACCACCGGCTTACTAAGAACATCTTATAGCTATAACAAGTTGTTTTAAACTGATTAGAACTTCACTTTGGTAACAAACAAAAGAAACATAAAACCCTGTACAGTTTGCCTTCATTCTCCCTCCACATTTTGAGTGTTTGGCATTACAGTTTGCATCTTTTAGCATTGCGTATCTCTTAACAAATTGTCTTACCTATTATTATCTTTAATAATTTTATATTTTAATCTTCATACTAAAGATATATGTGATTTACTCACCAAAAATTATGGTGTTAGAGTATTCTGAATTTTTCTGTATACACACTTTTACCAGTGAGTTTTATACTTTCAAATGTTTTCTTGTTACACATCAATATCTTTTTCATTCAATATGAAGAACTAGCTTTGGCATATCATATAAGATAGGTCTGGTCATGACAAATTCTCTTACCTTTTGTTTGGGAAAGTCTTTGCCTCACCTTCATTTCGGAATGACAGCTTTGCTGAGTACAGTATTCTTGGTTGCCAGTTTGTGTTTTTTCAGTACTCTAATTATATTATTCCAATTTCCTCCTGACCTGCAAGGTTTCTGCTGGGAAGTCTGTTGCCAGACATATTGGAATTTCCTTATTTGTTATTTACTTCTTTTCTCTCACCAATATAGCATCCTTTCTTGGTCTTTGACCTTTACAATTTTGATTATAACATGTATTGGGGTAGTTTTAATTGGAATGACTGATTGGTGACCTTTGACCTTCTCTATCTGGATATTTATATCTTTTTTTAGGTTTGGAAAGTTTTTCGTTATTTCTTTGAGTAAGACTTCTACCCTTTATTCTTTTCCTGCTCCCACTTGAATTCCAGTGACTCAAATATTTTCTCTGTTAATGCAATTCCATAGATACTGTAAGCTTTCTTTGTTCCTTTTTATTATTTGTTCTTTTTTTTATCTCACTATGTATTTTCAAATAGTCTATCTTCAAGCTTACTGATTATTCTGCTTTATTAATTCTGTTTTTGATGACCTCTATTGCATTTTTTAATTTCATTCATTGTATTTTTCAGCTCCCACATTTTTGTTTTATTTTTTAACATTTTAATCTCTCTGTTAAATTTTTAAAATAAAGTTCTGAATCCTTTCTCTGTTTTCTTGAGGTTCATTGAATTTTCTTAAAGTAGAGATTTTGAATTTTTTGTCTGTCAGATCACATGTCTCCATCTCTTTAGGGTCTGTCACTGGCACCTTGTTTTGCTCATTTGGTGAAATCCTAATTCCCTGATTGTTCTTATTTTTGTAGACATATGTTATGTTATTTTTCTGGACTTATTTTGTGTGACATATGTCAATGTCTGTGCACTAAAGAATTGGGTATTTATTCCAGTTTTTGAAGTTTGCCTTTGTGTTGATCTTTCTTCAGTGGGTCTGTCCAGAAATCTAAGCAGACTGACTATTATCAGAGCCCATAATCACTGATGTCATTTCAGCACTAGTGGATATCCTGAACCCGTGTTTGCTGTGAGTCTTGCAAAGGCTCTAAGGTTGATGCAGCACCTTGGCCTAGATGGACCTGGGGAAGACCCAAAGAGTATACCCAGACTGTGTGGGATAACACCGAAGGGGCCAAGTGTGAAAGTCTCTATTATTGGCCCAGACAGGCATGCATTTCATGGCAGGTCTCTGAACAGGTGGGACAGTTCTCTGTACCCTCATGATAAACTGTGGAATGGGAATCAGTGGGCTTACCCTAGTGGCCCTGATGTGCATGCTTGTGAGCATTCTTCTGCTCAGGCAAGATCTCCTTGATTGTGATAAGAGAGTGGAAACTGGCCCTTTAGGAGCTGCTGTGTGACAGACAACTGTGAGGCTTTTCCAGTAGCCCAGGCAAGTATGCATTCCCCAGCAGTTCCCCACAAGGGTGGGTGAGCTCCCCGAGTGCAGCAAGCTGAGACTGGCCCCCTCAATCTCTACTTTTGGATGGAGAACAGAAGGTACATTTTGGAGGCTTAGATGGATGTGAAATATGAGTGAGCCTTGCTCGGGATCCTTGTATGTGCAGTAATAAGTAGGAACCATGCTGAGGGAGCTCAGCCAAGTTATAGGGTAACTATTAGATCCAGTCTTGAGAATGATGGCAGCAGAAAAGCTTTTCTGCTGAGGCAGTAGTGTGCATGATTCTTTCTAAACCTTTGGCAGATGGTTTTAGTCACAGGATCAAGGACAAACAGGGCTGTAGCCATGCCCAAAGGGGAATGGGTTTGAATTTAGGAGCACAATTGGCAGGTCTGCTACCTGGTTATTGGTCTGCACCCTCAAATCAGCCTTCCTAGGTTTTAGGTTCCACCAGGATCTCAAAACCTCCTACATGAATTCTGAGGCTCTCGCAGACAGACTTTTGTCTGTAGATGGGTGTAGACTTCTTGTTGTTGGGGGATATGAGCACGTTATATTCTATTCTGCCATCTTGCCAATGTCACTATAGCCCAACCCAAGTTTTAACAGAGCATATGTCTACCCATCCAAAGACTACAATTCACAGGCCTTTCAAAGCTAGGCCATATGACTGTGTTCTGGTCAATCGGGTATATGAAACCATGTATACAACTTCTGCATGTAGGACCCACATCTCTAGCAATGAGGATGTGAGGAAAGAAGGAGAGCTGAGAGAAGCAGGCAAGAGGTCAGAGATATAAACAAATGGACTACACTAAGGTTAGTCCCCAGGGAAAAATTTTAACTACAGTGTGGGAAACTGGTGTACTATTAGCAAATCAAGGCAGAAGCCAGATCCTACACAAGTTCTGGAAAAGTAAGACCAATATAATCAAAGTAATATAGTTCAGAACAATTGAATTTAGAAGGCACACAAAACTAAAGACAGTAAGATTAATTTCAACACTATGTAGTAATAATTCTTGACGCTGGCTTTCATAGGGACTGTCAGACTCTGGAAGAGGCTGAAATTGTAGTTCAAAGATGCTCAGGAGAATTGCATGAGCAAGGCTGGGGAGTTAGGGATTGGAAGGGTGGGACTAAAACACAAAGGGAAAAAGTTACCGAAGCCTTCAAATCACTTCTAATGCATTCCGTAAGGTTTTATCACCATAGATGCCACTATTGTAAACAAATAAATGTAAAAAAATGGTTTAAACTTGTATTTATTCTTTTTAAAAAGTAGATGGAGCCAGGTGCAGTGACTCACACCTGCAATCCCAGCACCTTAGGAGGCTGAAGCAGGTGGATCACTTGCAGTCAGGAGTTCAAGACCAGCCTGTCCAATGGGGCAAAACCCCATCTATACTAAAAATACAAAAACTAGCCAGGCACTGTGGTGCATGCTTGTAATTCCAGCTACTTGGAAGGCTGAGGCAGGAGAATCACCTGAACCTGGGAGACAGAGGCTGCAGTGAGCCGAGCTCATTCTACTGCACTCCAGCCTGGGTAACAGAGTGAGACTTCATCTCAAAATAAAAATAAAAATAAATTTTTTAAAAAAGAAAAGTAAATGGAAGTGATTTTCATGTGTTAAGTTAATATCTGATGGAACACTACCATTGCCTTTTCCCTCATCTCAGGTTTGCTGCTTCATCTGTTTTTCTTTATATGAGGCTCAAGTCCTATTACTGGCTCAGAGTGTATGAAATTGTATCAGGTAAAGTGCAAAATCATTACAACTTCTGAAAGAATCTAAGCACTGAAGACAATAATCTATGATCCGTATTACAGATCAGCAGGGCCCAAATCAACTTTCCTCAGCCTCCCAGGGAAGGGAAACGTTGCTATGAGTCTTGTGTTTTATAATTGAAAGTAACGCATACTTTCTGTTTCCAATGGTTTTAAGTCTTAATGAATATTGTGTGTGTGTCGGGGGGGGTGTGTGTGTGTGTGTGTGAATATATACACACTTTGTTTTAATCTGATGTTTTTCCCCAACTATTTTATCATATAAATCAAGAACATATCTGTTTGAGCTACAGGGAAAATAACTTCTTTACTTTTTTTTTTTCTTTTTCTGAAACAGAGTCTTACTCTGTCACCCAGGATGGAGTGCAGTGGCACGACCTCGGCTCATTGCAACCTCCGCCTCCTGGGTTCAAGTGATTCTCCTGCCTCAGCCTCCCAAGTAGCAGGGATTACAGATGCCTGCCACCACAACCGGCTAATTTTGTACTTTCAGCAGAGACAGGGTTTTGCCATGTTGGTCGGGCTGGTCTTGAACTCCTGACCTCAGGTGATCTGCCTGCCTCAGCCTTCCAAAGTGCTAAGATTACTGGCATGAGCTACCACGCCTGGCCACTTCTTTACTCACATATAGAATTTTAATACTAATATAGGTATGCAGATTTTCCAGAATTCATTATTATGTTAATTTAGAAAACTAAAGCCAAAAATATCAACCTTAAGTAGTCTTTCTTCAATAGTGAATGGATTCAGCCCAAATATGAAATATTACAGTGTTATACAAAACCAATAACTTTGCAAAGGAGTTTATAATAAAAAAAAAAAAAAAATAGGCCAGACACAGTAGCTTACACCTGTAATCCTAGCACTTTGGGAGGCTGAGGTGAGCAGATCACCTGAGGTTTGGAGTTCAAGACCTGCCTGACCAACATGGAGAAGCTCCATCTCTACTAAAAATACAAAATTAGCCAGACGTGGTGGCACATGCCTGTAATCCCAGCTACCTGGGAGGCTGAGGCAGGAGAATTGTTTGAATCCAGTAGGCGGAGGTTGCAGTGAGCCAAGATGGCACCATTCCACTCCAGCCAGGGCAAGAAGAGTGAAACTCAGTCTAAAAAAATAAAAACGAATAAATAAAGTTACTAAGAAACTAAATCAATCCAAATAAAAACAATAAGCCTATTAGAAAGTTTTTAAGAGAAAAATAAGTTTAGAAATGTAGTAAACGGAATCAAAATAAACCAAACTGTTTTAGTCTAATGTTTGGAAAACATTTTTAATTCTAAAAGTAATACAGTACATCCTTAAAAGTCACCAGAACCAGATGGTTCTACAGGTAATATTTTTTAAAAAGTTCAAAGAATGTGTAAGTCCTATTTTACAAAGACTTACTCAGAATATTAAAAAGAAGTAAAACATATTATCTCAGTATTAAAACTAGCCTAACACTAATTTTAAAACCAGACACAGTGGGTACAAAGAAAGAAAATAGCAAGTTAATCTTACTTTTAAATACAGACGCAAAAGTTCTAAATAAAATGTCAGCAAATCCCTATCATAAATAAAGTGTTAGCAAATCAAATTCAGTAGTGTTTTGAAGGAATATTACATCATAGTTAAATAGAATTTAGTCTAAAACTGCAAAAATATGGTTCAAAATGTTTTTAAAAACTACCAATTGTGATAATAACGAATAAAGGCCACATGATTATCTTAATCACTGCTAAAACTATTTACTAAAATTCAGCACTCATTCCTCATTTTACACGAACGCAGACACATACAACAAAGCACAGACTGAGAGCAGCAGCAACCACTGAAAAACAGCAGAAAGTCCTGTGACAAAACATGAAATATACAAATCAATGATTTTCCTATGTAGCAGCAGTAACCAGTTAAAAGGAAAATGATCCCAATAATAACAACAACAACAATACATGTGCAAGATGTACATGAAGGAAACCATTAACTTCACTTCAGTGAAAACCTGGATAAGTGAAGTAATGTATCATGTTTCTAGAATGGCACACACAATATTATAAATATTGTATATTTATATTATAATAAAAAATATAAGTATTGACATACTCTGAATTAATTTATAAATTTAATGCATTTCCATTGAAAATATTAACAGGATTTTTTAATGGAAGTTACAAGCCAATTCTCAATTTCATAATAGAGTTTTGGAAAACAGTAATGTGATAAAACCTGGACTACCAGATATCAAAATATACTATCAGCTCATCAAATTCAAGACAAAATTAAGACACAAATACACAAATAGATTATTGGACAAACAAAAAGTAAGAAAAACATATTTGCATGCACATGAAAGTGATATACCTAATCAATGACCAAAAATTAGACTCTTCATCATATGGTGTTGCAGCAATTGGCTATCCTCTTGGAGCAAAAGGAAAGTAGGTCCTTAGTCCATCCCACTTACAGAAGTAAATTACAGATAATTAAACAATCAAGGTAACAAAGTGTGGCCGCAGTCACCTCAAGGATCAATTGGAGAAAAACCCACATTCAATATCACTTACATCGTTTAGAGTAGGATGTGGCTTCCTGTGGACTGCTGGGATGAGGTCCTCAGTTCCTTATTAGCTGTCTTTGACACTTGGGTCTCTCCAAAAGGGAGCTCACAGCATGCCAGCAGGCCTCATCATAGTGAGCAAATGAGAGAAAGCCAGAGAGAGCTCCAGCAAGATGTCACATTTTTGTAATCTAATCTCAGAAATGAAATCCCATCATTTTGTAAATATTCTGTTTGTTAGAGGTAAATCATTAGTTTCATCCTGGATTAAAGGGGAGGTGATTATACTAGGGTGTGGGTACTGGGAGGAAAGGATCCCTAAGTTCTATTTTAGGAGGCAGCCTGACACAATAAGCAATGGTTACAAATGGGAGATTCATAGAAGAGGGAAATGAAAGCTCAGCAAACTTAAAACACTGTGGAGGAGCTCAGATTGTCCAGAGAATTCAAATAGAAACAGCATTTCATTTTTCTTCCATTTGACTGGCAGAATGTAAGCTCTGGGATCATGTTGCCTGAATTAGTATTCCAGCTTCACCATTTCCTAACTGTGTTACTTTGAGCATTTGCTTAATTTCCCTGGCCTCTATTTCCTCACCTGTAAACAAAAGATAAAAATAGTACCTACCACACAGCAGTGTTTTGATGAATAAGTAAGTTGATATATGCAGAGCACTTAGTGCCTGAGACATAGTAAGTGCTCAATAAATATTTTAAAATATCATTGTTATCCAAGACATAGAAAAGTAATATACATTGCTGGTTAAGTACATGAATTTGTGAAGTATTTTTGGCTATGATTTGAGAGACTCTTTTATTATACTAGTAAATAGTGTACAGTAAACCCTCACTTAACATCATCGGCAAACTACTGGAAACGGTGACTTTAAGTGAAACAACGTATAGCAGGTAGTTGAATAAAATTTCCTTCAATGATGTTTCATTATAACACTGATGAGAAAAAAAATTAGTGTTGTTATATGCTGTTTCACTTAAAGTTGAAGTTTCCAAGAACCTATCAATGACACAGAGGACTTACTATATTCCCTTCCAACCAGCAATTCTACTTGTCTAGAGTTGTAGTCACACAGTTGCTTGAAAATATATGTTTAAGAATTTTTGTTTGTAATAAAGAAAAATTTTCTCTTTTTTAAATTTTTTATTTTTATTTTTTATTATTATACTTTAAGTTCTAGGGTACATGTACATAATGTGCAGGTTTGTTACATATGTATACTTGTGCCATGTTGGTGTGCTGCACCCATCAACTCGTCAGCACCCATCAATTCATCATTTATATCAGGTATAACTCCCAGTGCAATCCCTCCCCTCTCCCCCCTCCCCATGATAGGTCCCAATGATTGCCATTCTAACTGGTGTGAGATGGTATCTCATTGTGGTTTTCATGTGCATTTCTCTGATGGCGAGTGATGATGAGCATTTTTTCATGTGTCTTTTGGCTGTATGATGGATTAGAGACTTAAATGTTAGACCTAATACCATAAAAACCCTAGAAGAAGAAAACCTAGGTGGTACCATTCAGGACATAGGCATGGGCAAGGACTTCATGTCTAAAACACCAAAAGCAATAGCAGCAAAAGCCAAAATTGACAAATAGGATATGATTAAACTAAAGAGCTTCTGCACAGCAAAAGAAACTACCATCAGACTGAACAGGCAACCTACAGAATGGGAGAAAATTTTTGCAATCTACTCATCTGACAAAGGGCTAATATCAAGAATCTACAAAGAACTCAAACAAATTTACAAAAAAAAAAAAAAACAAACAACCCCGTCAAAAAGTGGGCAAAGGATATGAACAGACATTTCTCATAAAGAAAAATTTTCTAACAAAATGTTCATCTGTACAGAAAGGGCACACATAATCTGATACAATTACATACTTTGCAATTCTTTATAGCAGTTGAAACTTTTTAAAATGTAGCAAAGGCCTAAAGTTACAAAACATACAGCAAACATTGAAACCTGTCATCAAAGTGCTTAACATTTGTTGAATGAATGAATTATTACATTAAAAAGTAATTCTGTATATAGTGAAATGGAAAGGCTGCTAAGAAATATCATTACTGAAAAAAATGAAATGCAGAATAGTGTTTAGTGTGGTACTATATCTACAAATGACCACAATTAACCTATGTATAGATAAATGGCTTAAACAAGGATCTGGAAAGATTCATGCCAAACTGATAAGGAATATTAGCTCTGAGGAAAAAACTAAGATCTCAGGTTTTGGTAAAGGGAGCCTGTATATGTATTTATTGTTTGATTTTTTACAACTGTGTATGTATTCTATATTGTATAATTTTTAAGGAAATATATATGTTTATTATTTAAAACGTAGAAAATTATCAAAAAAAAAATTAAAATGTCCATAGACCACTGCACAGAGTCTTAGCATTTAGAAATATAGTCTAGTTTTCTTTACACATATAACTGTATGTGTGTTTGTATCTATATATGTGTGCATATAAGAAGAATCTTATAATTTCAGGAAAAGGTATAAAAGCTCCATTACCACTTTACTACAGACTGAATGTGTTCCTCCAAAATTCATACATGAAACTCTAATCCCCAATGTGATGATATTTAGAGATGGTGACTATGGGAGGTGCAAAGGTTTGAATGTGTCCCCTCGAAAATTTAGGTAGTGCCAACATGACAGTATTAAGTGAAAAGTCATTAGGCCATGAGGGCTCCTCTGTTGTGAATGGGATTAGGTTCCCTTCCCTTATAAAGGAGCTTGATGGAGGGAGTTGGCCCTCTCTTGCTCTTTTGTCATCTGCCATATGAGGATGTTGGCATCTTGGTCTTGGACTTAGCCTCAAGAACTATAAGAAATAAATTTCTGTTAATTGTAAATCACCCAATTTGTGATATCCTGTTATAGTAGCACAAAACAGATTAAGGCAGAAATTGGTATGTAGAGTGTTGCTATAACATATACCTGAAACTGTGTCAGCCAACAAAAAAAGAGAATTTTAGACCAATGTCCCTGATGAACATAGATGCAAAAATCCTCAATAAAATACTGGCAAACCGGATTCAGCAGCACATCAAAAAGCTTATCCACCATGATCAAGGGGGGCTTCATCCCTGGGATGCAAGGCTGGTTCAACATTCGCAAATCAATAAACATAATCCAGCATATAAACAGAACCAAAGACAAGAACCACATGATTATCTCAATAGATGCAGAAAAGGCTTTTGACAAAATTCAACAGCCCTTCATGCTAAAAACGCTCAATAAATTTGGTATTGATGGAATGTACCTCAAAATAATAAGAGCTATTTATGACAAACCCACAGCTAATACCATACTGAATGGGCAAAAACTGGAAAAATTCCTTTGAAAACTGGCACAAGACAGGGATGCCCTCTCTCACCACTCCTATTCAACATAGTGTTGGAAGTTCTGGCTAGGGCAATCAGGCAAGAGAAAGAAATCAAGGGTATTCAGTTAGGAAAAGAAGAAGTCAAATTGTCCCTGTTTGCAGGTGACATGATTGTATATTTAGAAAACCCCATTGTCTCAGCCCAAAATCTCCTTAAGCTGATAAGCAACTTCAGCAAAGTCTCAGGATACAAAATTAATGTGCAAAAATCACAAGCATTCTTATACACCAGTAACAGACAAGCAGAGAGCCAAATCAGGAATGAACTTCCATTCACAATTGCTTCAAAGAGAATAAAATACCTAGGAATCCAACTTACAAGGGATGTAAAGGACCTCTTCAAGGAGAACTACAAACCACTGCTCAGTGAAATCAAAGAGGACACAAACAAATGGAAGAACATACCATGCTCATGGATAGGAAGAATCAATATCGTGAAAATGGCCATACTGCCCAAGGTTATTTATAGATTCAATGCCATACCCATTAAGCTACCAATGACTTTCTTCACAGAATTGGAAAAATACTGCTTTAAAGTCCATATGGAACCCAAAAAGAGCCCGCATTGCCAAGACAATCCTAAGTCAAAAGGACAAAGCTGGAGGCATCACGCTACCTGACTTCAAACTATACTACAAGGCTATAGTAACCAAAACAGCATGGTACTGGTACCAAAACAGAGATATAGACCAATGGAACAGAACAGAGTCCTCAGAAATAATATCACACATCTACAGCCATCTGATCTTTGACAAACCTGAGAGAAACAAGAAATGGGGAAAGGATTCCCTATTTAATAAATGGTGCTGGGAAAATTGGCTAGCCATAAGTAGAAAGCTGAAACTGGATCCTTTCCTTACTCCTTATACGAAGATTAATTCAAGATGGATTAGAGACTTAAATGTTAGACCTAATACCATAAAAACCCTAGAATATAATCTAGGTAGTACCATTCAGGACATAGGCATGGGCAAGGACTTCGTGTCTAAAACACCAAAAGCAATAGCAGCAAAAGCCAAAATTGACAAATGGGATCTAATTAAACTAAAGAGCTTCTGCACAGCAAAAGAAACTACCATCAGAGTGAACAGGCAACCTACAGAATGGGAGAAAATTTTTGCAATCTACTCACCTGACAAAGCGCTAATATCCAGAATCTACAAAAAACTCAAACAAATATACAAGAAAAAAACAAACAACCCCATCAAAAAGTGGGCAAAGGATATGAACAGACATTTCTCAAAAGAAGACATTCATACAGCCAACAGACACATGAAAATATGCTCATCATCACTGGCGATCAGAGAAATGCAAATCAAAACCACAATGAGATACCATCTCACACCAGTTAGAATGGCAATCATTAAAAAGTCAGGAAACAACAGGTGTTGGAGAGGGTGTGGAGAAATAGGAACACTTTTACACTGTTGGTGGGATTGTAAACTAGTTCAACCATTATGGAAAACAGTATGGCGATTCCTCAAGGATCTAGAACTAGATGTACCATATGACCCAGCCATCCCATTACTGGGTATATACCCAAAGGATTATAAATCATGCTGCTATAAAGACACATGCACACGTATGTTTATTGCGGCACTATTCACAATAGCAAAGTCTTGGAATCAACCCAAATATCCATCTGTGACAGACTGGATTAAGAAAATGTGGCACATGTACACCATGGAATATTATGCAGCCATAAAAAAGGATGAGTTTGTGTCCTTTGTAGGGACATGGATGCAGCTGGAAACCATCATTCTTAGCAAACTATCACAAGAAGAGAAAACCAAACACCGCATGTTCTCACTCACAGGTGGGAACTGAACAATGAGATCACTTGGACTCGGGAAGGGGAACATCACACACTGGGGCCTATTATGGAGAGGGGGGAGGAGGGAGAGATTGCATTGGGGAGTTATACCTGATATAAATGATGAATTGATGGGTGCTGACGAGTTGATGGGTGCAGCACACCAACATGGCACAAGTATACATATGTAACAAACCTGCACGTTATGCACATGTACCCTAGAACTTAAAGTATAATATAAATAAATAAATAAATAAATAAATAAATAAATAAATAAAACTGTGTTAGCAGCTTAGGAATTGGGTAATAACTAGAGGCAGGAACAATTTTGAAGTGAACATCAGGAAAAGCTGTCTTGCTGTGAAGACAGCATTAAGGGTGATTCCGGTGAAGGCTCAGAAGAAGAAAGCTCTAAGGAAAGCCTCATTCTTTTTAGAGATGAGTTAAACTATTATAAACACAATGTTCATAGAAATATGGACAGTAAAGACCATTCTGATGAGGTCTCAGAAATGAGGAACAAGGTATTGGAAACTGCAAGAAAGCTCATTCTTGTTATAAAGTGGCTAAGAAATTGGCTGAGTTTGTCTGTTCTAGGACTTTATGGAAGGCAAAACTTAGCAATAAACTAGGATATTTGGTTAAGGAAAATGTTAAGCAATCAAGTGTTCAGGATGCTGTGTGGCTTCTTTTAACCACTTATAGTAAAATGTGAGAAGAAAGAAACAATTTAAAGACATGTATAATCTAAAGGGAAGCAGAAAGTAAACCTTTGGAAAATTATACTGGCCATGTAAAGAATAAAAACTGTGTTTGGGCCAAGGATGTGGCCCAAGTGACCATTTTATAAAAAAAGCAGTATAGATATAAGGAAGTCATGTGATATTCATCAAGACAATGGGAGAATGACCCTGAAGGCATTTTAGAGAGCTTCAAGACTGCTGCTCCCATCACAGGCCCAGAGTGCTGGGTCCTTGAGGGCAGAATGGCTTAAGGGGAGGGGCCCAGGAACAACTGGGGCCTCAGGGCTCACTGCCCAGGGCCACCTCAGTCTCTGCTCCCTGAATTCTGGTGCAGTGCTCCTCAGCTGCACTACCTGTGGCTCAAGCAGACATAGATGCTGCTCGGGTCACTTCTCTGGAGTGTGCAAGTTGTGAACCTTGGAAGCATCTACGTGGTGCAAATTCTGTAGCCCCAAAGAGCAAAAGAGCTGTGGAGTCATGGCTTCCTCCACTTAGATTTCAAAGGATATCTTGGACAGTTCTGGGGCCTAGGCTGAGACATAACATCGTGTCAGAGCTGCCACAGAAAGTCCCCATTAGGGTAATGCCTAGTAGAATTATGAGCAAGTTTGTCCCTGAGACCCCAGACCTGTAGAGATACCAGCATGCAGCAACAACCTGGGAAAGCTGTAGGCATGCAATTTCAGTGCATGAGATCTGAAGCATTAGCAAAGCTATGGGGATGGGGTGGGGCTACTCTGGGGACTTGGGGCCCAACCTCTGCCCCAGAGTGTCTGGAAGGTAGGATATGAAGTCAAAGAAGATTATTCTAAGCTTTAAAATTTAATGTTGCCTGCTCTGTTGTGTTTTTGACTTCCTTGGAATGTGTTACTCCTTTCTTCTTTTCCATTCTCCATTTTGGAATGGAAACATCTTTCCTGTACCTATCCCATCACCGTATTTTGGAAATACATAACTTGTTTGATTGCACAGGCTCACAGTTGGAGAGAAATTTGCCTCAGGATGAATCATACCTTGAGTCTCACCCATATGATGTTTAGATGAAACTTTGAACTAGACTTTAAAGTTGATTCTGGAATGAATTAAGAATTTTGGGAGCTATTGGGATGAAATGAATGTATTTTGTATATGTGAAGAACATGAATTTTGGGGGATCAGGAATAGAATGCTATTACTTAAATGAGTCTTCTCCAAAATTCAGGTTTTGCCAGTGTGATAGTATTAAGAAGTGGGACTTTAAGAGGTGATTGGGCCACGAGGGCTCCTCTGTTGTGAATGGGATTAGGTTCCCTTATAAAGGAGCTTGATGGAGGGAGTTGGCTCTCTCTTGTTCTTTTGTCTTCTGCCATGTGAGAATGCTGCATCTTAATCTTGGACTTCTCAGCCTCAAAAACTATGAGAAACAAATTTTTATAAATCACCCATTCTATGGTATTGTTAGAGCAGCACAAAATGAATTGAGACAGGAAAAATTAGAAGTATGGAGCCCTCTTGATGGGATTAGTGACCATATAAGAAAAGGCAGAGAGAGATTGCTTCTTCCCTCTCTCCTCTTCACCATGTGTGAACACAATAAGAAAGCGACCATCTGCAAACCAAGAAGGGGGGCCTTCATTGGACATCTGATCTGATGGCAACTTGATCTTGGATTTCTTAAGCTTCCAAAACTGTGTGAAATAAGTGTTCCTTGTTTAAACCACCCAGTCTATGGGTTTTTTTTTTAGTAGAAGGCTGAATAGACAAAGACATACTCTGAACCAATATGTCTTTCACCTTCTCACTGATGTTTCTTTTGCCTAGAATCACATTAATTTCCACCATTATTTAAAAATCCCTCCTTGTACATGATCCCAGCTATTCTCTCCTTTACTCCTTATCTTTGCTGTCACTTGTCATTCTGCCAATTAAATTATTTTAAACAAAACTTGCCACATTTCAGAAGTTAGCCCTCTCAACATTATTTTGATTAAAACATGCCCCACTTTTTGTATTTGTCTGTGCTTATATGACCCACATATCATCTTTTACACATTTATTTAAAAATTAAGTTCAGAGACTTCCTCATGGAGCCAGAAAGGCTTTCTTTACTTCACTCCTGCTACATCCTCAATCTTGATGTCTTCTTCATCAAGGTTCTTCATGGCTATCTTGTGATAGGGAAGGTGTCTGAATTAGTCCATTTTCATACTGCTATAAAGAACTACCTGAGACTGGGTAATTTATGAAGAAAAGAGGTTTAATTGACTCACAATTCTGCAGGTTTAACAGGAAGTATGCCTGGGAGGCATCAGAAAACTTACAATCATGGTGGAAGAAGAAGGGAAAGCAAGCATATCTAACCATGGCACAAGCACATCTTACCATGGCAGAGCAAGAAGGAAAGAGAGATAGCACAAAGTGGGGAAGTTCCACACACTTTCCAACAACCAGATCTCAGGGGAACTCACTATCATGAGAAAAACAAGGGGAAGTCTCCCCCAATGATTCAATCCCTCTCACCAGGTCCCTGCCCTGACATGTGGGGATTACAACTTGAGATGAGACTTGAGTGGGGACACAAAGACAAACCATATCATTCTGCCCCAGCCCTTCTCAAATCTCATGTTCTTCTTACATTTCAAAACACAATCATGCCTTCCCAACAGTCCCCCAAAGTCTTAACTCATTCCAGAGTTAACCCAAAATCTCAAGTCCAAAGTTTCATCTGAGGTAAGGCAAGTCTTTTCTTCCTATGAGCCTGTTAAAAAAAAAAAAAAAAAAAAAAAAAAAAAAAAAAAAAAAAAAAAAAACAAGTTAGTGACTTCCAGGATACAATGGGGGCACAGGCATTGAGTAAATACTCCCATTCCAAATGGGAGAAATTAGCCAAAACAAAGGGGCTTTAGGCCCCATGCGGGTGTGAGACCCAACAGGGCAGTCATTAAATCTTAAAGCTCTGAAATAATCTCCTTTGACTCCATGTCTCACGTCCAGGCCCCACTCGTGTAAGCGGGGTGCTCCCAAGGCCTTGGGCTATTCCGCCCCTATGGCTCTTCAGGGTACAGTCCCTGCAACTGTTTGTATAGGATGACATTGATTGCCTGCAGGCACATGGTGCAAGCTGTCAGTGGATCTACCATTCTGGGACCCAGAAGGCAGTGGCCCTCTTCTCACAGCTCCATTGGCAGTGCTCCAGGGGGGACTCTGTGTGGGGTATCCAACCCTACATTTCCCCTCCACACTGCCCTAGTAGAGGTTTTTCATGAGGTCTCTGCCCCTACAACAGACTTCTGCCTGGACATCCAGGTATTTCCATACATCCTCTGAAATCCAGGTGGAGATTCCTCAACCTCAACTCTAGCTTTCTGCACACATACACACCACACACACACACGCCCAACAGCACATGGAAGCCACCAAGTCTTAGGACTTGCATTCCCTGAATCAATGACCCAAATTGTACCTTGGCCCCTTTTAGCTACAGTGGGAGCTGGAGCAGCTGGGATACAGGATGTCATATCCTGAGGTTTCACAGAGCAACTGGGCTCTGGGACTGGCCCATGAAGGTATTTTTTCCCCAGGCGTCAGGTTTTGTGATGGGAGGAGCTGCAGCAGAGGTCTCTGAAATATCCTGGAGACCTTTTCTTTATTGTCTTGGCTATTAACATTCAGCTTCTCTTTAGTTATGCAAATTTCTGCAGCCACCTGAATTTCTCCTCAGCAAATGGCTTTTTCTTTTCTACCACATGGTCAGGCTGCAAATTTTCCAAACTTTTATGCTCTGCTTTCCTTTTAAACTTAAGTTCTAATTTCAGATGATCTCTTTGTAAACACATATGACCATGTGAACCCTGAGTACCTGAGACAGGTCTCAGTTAATTTAGAAAGTTTATTTTGCCAAGATTGAGAATATGCACCCATGACACAGCTTCAGGAGGGCCTGATGACATGTGCCCAAGGTGGTCGGGATACAGCTTGGTTTTATACATTTTACAGAGACATGAGACATCAATTAATATATGTAAAATGTACATTGGTTCAGTCCAGAAAGGCAGAACAACTGAAGTAGGGAGGGTGCTTCCAGGTCACAGGTAGATGAGAGACAAACTGTTGTATTCTTTTGTTTCTGATTAGCCTTTCCAAAGGAGGCAATCAGATATGCATTTATTCTCAGTGAGCAGAGGGATGACTTTGAATAGAATGGGAGTCAGGTTTGCCCTAAGTAGTTCCCAACTTGACTTTTCCCTAACTTAGTAATTTTGGGGCCCCAAGATTTATCTTCCTTTCACAACTTATACTGTTAGGAGCAGTCAGACCACATCTTGAATGCCTTGCTGCCATGAAATTTCTTTTGCCAGATACCCTAAATCATCTCTCTCAAGTTCAAAGTTCCACAGATTGCTAGGGTAGGGGCAAAATTCCACCAGTCTTTTTGCTAAAGCAAAGCAAGAGTGACCTTTACCACAGTTCTCAATAAGTTCCTTATCTCCTTATAAGACCACCTCACCTTGGATTTCACTGTCCACATCAGTGTTACCATTTTGGTCACAACCATTCAGCAAGTCTCTAGGAAGTTCCAAACTTTCCCACATCTTCCTGTCTTCTTCTGAGTGCTCCAAACTGTTCCAACTTCTGCCCATTACCCAGTTCTAAAGTTGTTTCTACGTTTTCAGGTATCTTTATAACAACTGTCTGGACGGAGGGAGAGGGAAACAAAGAACAAAGATGACTAAGATGGCGTACTTCCGGGTTCTTCATCACCAACTTTCCTGCGCCCAGGAAAGGCACAGGTCAACTGCACAGGAACAGCATGATGTCCGACCAGGGAAATCGAAACCTACCTGGCCGTGCCCACCACACGGCCCTCGACCCGCCCACATCCCGCCTACCGCCCTACCACTTCCAGGCCCAAGATATAAAAGCCTCTCCTGGCAGGCATGCGGCACCAACTTCCTCGGCCCCTCCTCATATGCGGACCTAGGAACCTCGCCTGAGAACGCCGGAACGACTTTCTCGGCCTCCGCCGCTGGAGACCAGTGAACCTCGCCTCCCCTTTCTTTACATTGGCTACTTAATAAAGTTTCCTTTTATCTTGCCTACTTGCCTTTTTCTCTGGTGCCAGCTCTGGTGGTCGCATAAAACAAATCAGGTGGTGCCGAAACCCGGGAGGAGAGCCCTCCTCAGAGCTCCCCCAAGGTCTGAGGAGCCTCCTCCTTCCACGCCACGGATGGACCAGGACCTAGACATCGCTTTCCACACCTCCAAGTCTCCTAGGGGTGAGTACCTTTTGCCTCCCTCTCATATTCCTTGGCCAGAAGTCCTGCACAGGCCCAAGGTTTTTTTCCGGTCACCAGGTGACCCACAGAAGAGTTTCCAAAGGTAGAGACGTCTGCCCAAAGAAACTCTATTCCAGTCCATGGGAGACCCGTCCAGGACAGAGACGTCCGCCTGGAGGTAATCTCCATTCTGGCTCCAGAAGCCTCCCACCGGTCTCTAGTGGCTCCAAAGGATGCTTTGTAGCCAGGTAGAGTTCGGTTTCCATTTCCGCCTATAGGCGAGAGGAAGGCAATGGGAAACCCCCAATCCAAAATACCTAGAGACTCCCCTTTAGGGTGTCTTCTAAAAAATCTCAAAACTTTACAATTAGAACAAGATCTTAGGCAAAAGCAACTGGTGTTCCTCTCCACTGTGGCGTGGCAACAATATAAATTAGACAACCAGTCTCAATGGCCGCCTGAAGGCACTCTAGACCGTAACATTTTAATCGACCTCAGTAATTTCTGCCAGCGCTTAAGCAAGTAGTCTAAAATAAATTATATACAAAAGTTTTAAGACTTGCATTCTCGACCAGACTTGTGTAGTCAATGTTCCTTGGCCCAAGTCAAGTTGGCTAAGGCACGGACCTAGCAAAGTCAGAAAAGAAAGAGTCATCTTTCCTGTCTGACTCGCCCGTGTCACCTTCCCCGCCTCCACTCCTGCGGTATACTCCACCTCCCCTCCCGCTTCTGCTCCACCTCCCCCTCCCACTTCCACTGTAGTTCCACCCTCCTCCTAGGTCCCGCCTACCATTGTTGAGGCTGCCCCTCCTTCAATGCCTCGGCACTTCCACCTACCCACCTTCCACACTCCCTCTCATTCTTGCTTTATCGGTAGCTGTCTCTTACTCTCATTCCGCCTTCCTCTTCAGTCTATTCCTGCCCTCTTCTTCCTCCGCTCCTTCCTAACTATTCTGTCATCATTCTATTACTGTCATCATTCTATTACCTGCTTCTTATATCTCCTCTAATAATTGTTTTAGACCTTTAGGCACCTAAGGCACTAGGCAAACCAGTGTCTGATCTCTGGTCTAGTCTTAACTAAAACCAAACAATACTCCAGACACTAGGCAAACCAGTGTCCTTACATCTAAACGGCGGTGGACAATACCGTCTCCTAGCAACTACCTCCACTACGTCACCACTGTTGCCCATCTAATACCAGGTAAAACAATTACTGTTATCTAAATTCTTTTCTCTTTATACTTCTGCTTCCTCTCTATCGGCTACAAAACTCTCCGCTGTTGACTAAGTCAACGTCCTTCTCTCCCCCTTAAAAAACACCAAAATGGAGTCCTACTTTATATTTATATTACTACTCTTCTTATACACTCCAACGGCTGGCGGAGTAAAAGGAGGACTCTACGGAGATCCTATTTAAGATTCATATCTGACTGCCACCCTCTTAATAAAAAGGACACTTGTCAAACAAAAATCCCTCCCTAAAAATATACAAGTCCTAAAAAATTTAACCTTAGCCATACAATCACAAGAACAGGCCCTATAAGACCAACTACAACCTCCCCCCCATAAAGATCCCTTCTCATAGTTAAAGCTTGTCTGTCAATGGTTAAACCTAACACAGGCAGCTCACATAACAAATCTCTCCCAGTGTTTCCTCTGTGCAGCCCTTGAAACAGCCCCCTTAGTGGCAGTCCCCTTACTTACTGCTTTCAAGGTTACAACTAACTCTACAGGCACCTCCCAAAAACCGTTCTTACTCCAAGTCCCACTATACCAAAACCTAGAAAATCCAATCCTTCCTTTCTGATACTCTGCCCCAAAATCCTCCTGGTGTAAGCACACCCAGTCGCCCAATAAGACCCAAACAGCCCCCGTTGGAGGTTATTTCTGGTGTAAGAAAACCCTCTTCAAGGTCCTTAACCATGCATCTATCAACCAATCCCTCTGCGTCCCAGTGTCCCTAGTACCTAGCTTAACTCTATATAGCAAAGCAGAAGTGGCTGAACTCACCCTACAATTTAACTCTCCTCCAAATAATCTCCAAAAACAGGCTGTCTTCCTTCCCTTAGTCATAGGAATTTCCCTAGCCGCCTCCTTAGTGGCGTCAGGGCTTGGAACTAGGGCACTTGCCCATTCCGTACAATCTACTCAATCTATAACCACCCAAATTCAAGAAGCCATAGAGGCTTCGGCTGAACGTCTAGCCTCTTTACAACACCAAATCACTTCAGTAGCTCAGGTGGCAACACAGAACAGGAGACCACTAGATCTTCTTACAGCTGAAAAAGGAGGAACATGTATTTTCTTAGGAGAAGAATGTTGCTATTACATAAATGAGTCAGGCCTGGTTGATACAAACATCCAAACCCTAAACACAATTAAAACAGAACTAAAAAACTTCAACACCCCCCTAACCCCAGGCCCACCCATATAGGTGCTACCAGTAATACAACAAATGCTCCCCTTCCTCATTCCTATATTAATCCTCTGTCTTATCCTATGCTTTGCCCCCATTTTAATCAAATTTCTCCAAGCCAAAGTTCAAGAGATCACCCGCGTTGCCTTCAACCAGATGCTCCTACATCCCTACATCCAGGTGCCAACCATGGACCCTCATGACAACGCCCCCTGACAGCAGGAAGCAGCCAGCCAGACAACGACGCCCCCAATCATCATAATCAATAAAAGGTTGGATTGTCTGGACGGAGGGAGAGGGAAACAAAGAACAAAGGTGACTAAGATGGCATACTTCCGGGTTCTTCATCACCAACTTTCCCGCGCCCGGGAAAGGCACAGGTCAACTGTGCAGGCGCAGCATGACGTCCGACCGAGGAAACCGAAACCTACCTGGCCGCACCCAACTTACGGCCCTCGACCCGCCTGCATTCTGCCTACTGCCCTCCCACTCCCAGGCCCAAGACATAAAAGCCTGGGACCTAGGAACCTCGCCTGAGAATGCCGGAGCGACTTCCTCAGCCTCTGCCGCCGGAGACGGGTGAACCTCGCCTCCCCTTTCTTTACATTGGCTACGTAATAAAGTTTCCTTTTATCTTGCCTACTTGCCTTTTTCTCTGGCGCCAGCTCTGGTGGTCGCATAAAACAAATCAACAATGTCCCACTTTCCTGGTACCAATTTTTTTGTGTTAGTCTATTTTCACACTGCTATAAAGAACTACCTGAGACTGGGTAATTTATGAAGAAGAGAGGTTTAATTGACTCAAAATTCTGTAGGCTTAACAGGAAGCATGACTGAGAGGCCTCAGGAAACTTACAATCACTGTGGAAGGAGAAAGGGAAGCAAGGCTCATTTTCCCATAGTGAAACAGGAGAGAGTGCAAGCAAAGGGGAGTGCTGCCCACTTTCAAACGACTAGATTTCATGAGAACTCACTCACTATCACAAGAACTGCAAAGAGGAAGTCTGCCCCCACGATTCAATCACCTCCACCACACCCATCTCCTGATATGTGGGGATTATAATTTGAGATGAGATTTGGATGGGAACACAGAGTCAAAAAATATCAGCTCCCATCCTCCCTAAGCTGGATTTTTTTCTTTTCCTTTCTGTTTAGTATGTGACTGATATAGTTTGAATATTTGTCCAAGCCCAAATCTAATATTGAAATAGAATCCCCAATGTTGGAGGTGGAGCAAGCCTGGTGGCAAGTGTTTGGATCATGGGGGTGGAACTGTCATGAATAGTTTGGGACATCCTCTTGGTGATAATTGAGCTCTCTCTGAGTTCTCACAAGATCCAACCATTTTAAATGTGTGTTGCCTCCCCCTGCCCCACTCTCTTGCTCACTCCTGTCCCCCTTCACCTTCTACATGAGTAAAAACTCCCTGAGGCCTCCCCAGAAGCCACACAGATGCCATTACCACGATTCCTGCAGAACATGTTCTGCATGCAGAACAATGAGCCAATTAAACCTCTTTTCTTTATAAATTACTCAATCTCTAGTATTTCTTTATAACAATGCAAAGAATTGCCTAATACATTGACTATGTTATTAGTTATTAGTTCTTTGAGTTTCTAGAGTCTGTATATACTTGTATATAATCAATATTTCCTTCATTGTTATTATTATTCCAAGATACATGATCATTTTCTTTCCAGACTCACTTTTACTTCCATGGTCACTTTTAAATTTTTGATTGATACTAAGTGCACAGTTATCATTTCCCTGATTATTCCTGACTTCTCAGAGAGTTCACATTTTCAAAATGGTAATCAAGAATTTGCCTAATAATCTTCTTTGAGTAGACCAAGACTTCCTGCAGAGATCTGCATAGCTGAGGGCCCTCATCAACACTCCTTTTTACTGCGCTAGTTGTGTTTGTGCATGTGTATGTGCTTCATTTGCATTGTAATATCTCACTTATTCTGCTATTTAGCTGGATATCGCAGTAAAATTCCACAATTGAAGCAATGGGTTTGCTCTCCCCTCATAGCCTCTCTCAAATAATGACCATTGAACTTACAATTTCATATTCATGGATTTACATCCAGATATACATCTTATCGGCATGCAATGCTGACCTCCGTTCTCCTGCTATACATGTTTCTTTTGAAGAATGTACTCAGTCATTCTTCAAAATGGACAATGAAATGACCTACCCATGGACAATGAAAATGAAATCCTAAGGCCCCCCAACCAACTGAATGAAAACCATGTTGGCCAAAGGGACCCCAGAGAAACCTTGAAAACTGAGTTCCCAGCCAAAGAAAAAGTTCTTTCTTTTAAAAAGAAAGAAACCAGCCCTTTGGAAAGACTTGCTGTATCTCTGATATCAACCAACTGCCTAGAGCTACCTCTCCCTTTTGCAGTTTTAACAAAACAACTGACCAGCATTCCTTCCTGATAGGAGGCCAATGACAAGGAGTGGTTCTGGCTGGTTAAGGGAGGATGTGCAGTGAGGGTTTTTGTGTCCTCCGCTTCACCCTTTGACATCAGAGGGCTGAAAACGCCTCATTGGATCATGCTACCACTGCCATTTTTTTTTAACATGGGTCCCAAGGAGAGGCTTCAGCTCAGTTGTAAATGCACACATTTCTCCTTTCATAAATATTCATGATTCCTCATGTAACTAATTAAATAGGCATATTTGCCCAGCTGATTCAGCACAAATCTCTGTCTTATTCTTCTCACCCTTGAGATGTCTGTTTCTGGCTTCTGGCCAGAGGCTACACCACCCAGCCTGTCAGAATGGCCACCCTGTAAGTTCCAACCCTTATTGAGAAATAAGATTCTTTTTTCCAAATGTATAAACCTCATTCTTCAAGTGACAGTCATATTACAGTTATTGTTTTGGTCCTTAATACAGATTATACTTATTTCCTTGTGTTAAGATTTTAATGTCATTTTGTCATATTATGCCATTTATTTCCAATTGGTTTTATATAATGATACACATAGCACATGATACTCATTTATAATACACACAAACAGGAGCATATTGAGATTCTGACTCAACACCTCACTTTTGTGGGAGAAGTAGAGGCCTGTAGCAATTTATGATTGTTGTAACTCTTAAAGAAAAGGGGTCCCAATCCAGACCCCAAGCGAGGGTTCTTGGTTCTTGCACAAGAAAGAATTCAGGGCAAGTCTGCAGTGCAAAGTAAAAGCAAGTTTGTGAAGTAAGTACAGTGATGAAAGGACAGCTACTTACTAGACAGAGTAGGACACTCCTAAACGTAAAAGGAAGAACAAATTTACCCCAAGTACAATGCTTGTATATATAGGGAGATGTGCTCTGCTACAAGGGTTTATGATAAAAAATTAGTTTTCTTAATTACTATATTTTGCAAGAATTGATATTATTATCTTTAAAGCAAAATTAAGAATGCCTTCATTCGCAAGACATTGGGATATTAGGACACTCCCAAGTCCGAGTCTGTTTAGTAAACTTTACTAATCTGCTCCCTTAACCATAAACATCTAGAGGCTAGGAATACCTTTCTTTCTGAGAACACAGCCCAGGAAGTCTCAGCCCCATTTTCCTAACCCTCACTTAAAATGGAGTTGCTCTGGTTTGAATGCCTCTGACATATCTCCCCATCCCTTTACCAGAGAATCCTTAATCCTAAGGGTTGCAGAGGGATGAAGATCCATCTTCTGTAACTTCTTCAGGCTGAATAAGGGCAATGATATGCCTGCCTAACTATTAGGGTCTCTTGTATTCAGGGTAGAGAGAAGCTGAGTCAGAGAGTGTTGGTATGGTGGTCATTCATAACTCCAAGTTCTGACAAAAGGTGATATCTGAAAGATTAATAAGTGTCCAATTTAAGAAAGTGTTGAGTGAGTGTGTCTTGCATTCCTACACAAAGAGTACAACTGCAATATATCCCACAACAGCAAAGCAAAATAAGTAAAATCATTCCAAGGGAACTAAACAGAAAGGCTTTCCAAGAACTGGGCAGTTGTTGGGAACAAGCATATATAGGGTCAACTGATAGCGCATCAATGGCAGAGATATGAGTATCTGCAGCTTTCATAGCCTGGGTATGTGAATAGTTTGGAGCATATACACAACATTCAGTTTTGATCAAAGCACAAGTTCCCCCTTGGGCTGCTGTTAAAATCTCCACATACCCAACAGTTTGTCTGATTACATAGAGAGGCTAACGTCTATGCCCATCAGTAAATAAGTTACTGTCTGCATGATTCCAACTTATATCTAAGGGAGGAGACCACCCCTCATACCATCTTATGCTCAATTTCTGCCTCCAAAGAAAGAAGTAAAAACTAAAAGGCAGAAATGAAATCCACAGGCAGACAGCCTGGCACCACACCCTGGGCCTGGTAGTTAAAGATCGACCCCTGACCTAATTGGTTATGTTATCTATAGATTACAGACAATGTATAGAAATGCACTGTGAAAATCCCTATCTTGTTTTGTTCCGATCTAATTACCGGTGCATGCAGCCCCCAGTCACATACTCCCTGCTTGCTCAATCCATGATGACTCTCTCACATGCACCCCCTTAGAGCTGTGGGCCCTTAAAAGGTACAGGAATTGCTCACTCGGGGAGCTAGGCTCTTGAGACAGGAGTCTTGCCGATGCCCCCGGTCGAATAAACCCCTTCCTTCTTTAACTCGGTGTCTGAGGAGTTTTGTCTGCCGCTCGTCCTGCTACATATCCAAAGGTAGAATGCCAATCCATATCTTTATGTTACCCATCCCTTTCATTTTTTCTGAATGGCAGTCAGAGGTCACTGATTGGCTCACAGGAATAAAAAGGATCAGTCTTTTGTGTTCTGTTGGCCTGTGGGACTTCATAAGAGACAGGTTTAATTTGAGATAAGTGGACCCAGCTGTTTATTCCCAGAAGTTTAACTGCAGTTGGGATGCTAAAGAGAACTTGCTGGGGTCACTTACATTTTGGAGAAAGCTGATCTGCTGGGATCCTTCCTTCCAACTTTTTAATAGGATGCAGTCTCCCAACTGGGTTGTAACAACCAGCTTAGTTCTTCCTTCATGGGGAAAGGGTGTCTTTGATTTCCATATCCAAGGAGTATGTTTTGCACTTGTCCTAAGTTGATCACATAATTCTGCAGCTAGAAATTATCTATGTCTATTAAGAGGACTGTAGTTAAGAAAGGCCTTCCATACATTATTTTGAAAGGGCTGAGCTGCAGATTTCCCTTACGGACCACTCGAACCTATAATAAAGCTACAGGCAATAAAGACAGTCTGATTTCTGATGTCTCTTGGCATAGTTTAGCAAAAGTCCTTTTTAGAGTTTGATTAGCTCTTTCTACTTTTCCTGAAGACTGTGGCCTCCATGGTAAGTGAAGGTGGTACGGAATTCCTAGGGCTGAAGATATGTTTTGGTTAATTATCACTGTGAAAGATAGGCCATTATCACTCTGTAAGCTCCTAGGCAGCCCAAATCTAGGAATTATTTCCTTTAGTAGGAGTTTAGAAACCTCATTTGCCTTTTCAGACTGAGTAGGAAAAACTTTGATCCAACCCGTAAAGGTGTCAACAAATATTAATAAATATTTAAACCCTTTAGATGTGGGCATCTGAGTATAGTCTGTTTACCAGTCTTCATCAGGGTATGTTCCCCTGTGCTGAACAGGCCTTACTAGAGGAGGAGGTAAAGACTGAGTATTTAGGTTATTCCAGGCACGCAGTTCACAAGCCTGAGTTACCCACTTTACTGTTTTAAGTAAGCCTTTTCCTATAAAAAGCTGGGACATTAATTGAAATAGGGAATCTCTTCCCAAATAAGTACACTCATGGAAATGTTAACTATTTTCCACTGATGAGCACCTGGTATTAACAGTTTGTTGTCATTGATAAACCAGCCAGAAGGATCTTGCATTAAACCCTGGCCTTTAGCTCATTCTTGTTCCTCTTTAGTATACTTAGGTTCTGTCATTATTCTGGCTTGGGGCATTAGCATGCGGACAAGCCCAACTAGCTCCTTTAATGCTGCTGCCTTAGCAGCTGCCTCTGCAAAAGAATTTCCCTTAGCCACATGAGAGTCTCCTTTTTGATGTCCTCTGCAATGGATTACAGCTTCTTCCTTGGGCAGGAAAACAGCACCCAGTAGATTTAGAATTTCTAACTGATGTTTTATAGGAGAACCCTTAGCCGTTAAGAGTCCCTGTTCCTTCCAGATAGCAGCATGAGCATGAAGTACCAGAAAGGCATACTTAGAATCAGTATAAATGTTAATTCTTAAGTCCTTTCCCAATTGCAGGGCTCTAACAACAGCTATTAATTCTGCCTTTTGAGCTGAGGTAGAAGCTAGTAAGGCCTAAGATTCAGTTACCTGGTGTTCACTGACAACAGCATACCCAGCTTTCCTGTTTCCCTGGTGCACAAAGCTGCTTCCATCTGTAAACCATTCTACCTCAGGATTACCTAGAGGCTCATCCTTTAAATATGGATGACTGGAGTAAACTTGCTCCATAACTTGTATACGAGAATGATCTAGGGCACCTGTGGATTCAGGCAAATAGATGCTGGATTCAAAGTTTGATATACTTTAAGTCTTATATCAGGAGCATCTAGCAACAAAGTCTGATATTTATTCGAAGGAAAGGAGAAGGAGGAATTTCTTGTTTGCCTGTGATTTCCAAAAGATACTACTGTTTGCAGTTGAGTCAACAAATCCCTTCCCAACAAGGGAATGGGGCATTCAGGAGAAAACCAAACTCTCTGAAGATCAGCTTAGAGGATAGGTAAAATGACGTCTATGGGCTTGTCCATCTGTCCCCTTGACCATACAGTTTTGGGGTGACAGAAGCCCATTATAATGGGTCAAAACAGAGTAAGCAGTCCAGAAGGAAGTTAATGTTCTTACCTGCCATGTCAAGGGTTACCAAAGCTCATCCAGAGATATGTTGTCCAATAGGAGCTGTGATGGAACATCCTGGGCCCTGTCACTCTTGGGATTGCCTGGCTATTTTGGCCATCATTGGTTTGGGTGTCAATGGCTCCCTTCAGGATGCCAGGCAACCCCTCTTCCAGTGGCCAGTTTTTTTTACAGTGTATACACTGATTTATGCACAAGGTGCAGTGACTTAGATGCCCAGCTTTGGGCTTCCCACCTTTCAGCTCCCCTTGTTCAAGCCAAGAGCCAGGAGGGTAACCCCATGTGGGAAGTGAGATTAAGGCTGCAGCCAAGAGCTGCACCTTGTGGGAAGTTCCTCTTGCTCTTTCAGCTTCCTCTGCTTTGTCCCTGTCATTAAAAACTAAAAATGCCATACCCAAAAGCTGTCCTATAGGAGTTTGGGGACCATAGCTGCTTTTTGTAGTTTCCTATGAGTATCAGGGGCAGACTAGGTTCTAAAATGTGCTCCCAAAAGGGTTTGTCCTTCCCTTGAGGCAAGATCAGTGTTAGTATATTTCCTGATGGCCTCAACTAAATGCCCTTGAAACAAAGCTGGATTCTCATCTTTACCCTGAGAAATTTCCTTAACCTTTTAATAGTTAACAGGCTTTTTCATACATTTCTTCATCTCTTCCAACAAACAAGTGACCCTATGATTTCTCCTCCCCAAGTTCTCACTGCTCCGTTAATAGTTCCACTCTGGATCTTGATCTGGAACTCCTGTACCTCCTGCTTAATATATCGTATGATTCAGGTTGTGAGCCAATACCTCATCTGCATGGGTCCTAGCTGTACCAAAAATGCATTGTTTCCTTTTCACTGTACAACACAGAGACAACAAAACATGCAGATCCTGTCAAATTAAACTATAGGTCAGAGTTAATTTCTCAAACTTATCTATGAATTTTATTGGATCTTCAAAAAAATGACCAAATTTCTCTTTACATAGAGCCAAATCAGACATGGAAAAGGGAATATGTGCTCTCACAATGCCTTCTTCCCCATTTGCCACCTCCAAGTGGACAAAGGTTTGGCTTTGGAGGTTGACAGGAGGCTCCACTATAAGTAGTACTCACTGGGCGAAGTTCCTTAGGGAGTGATGGGTGGGTGTAGAGTGGGACTAGATGGGTACGAAGGAGGGGACGAATGTTTCTCAATACTACTTTCAGGTGGACTACAGGGAGAAAGGACAACACATCTGAACCTTCAGAGTTGACAGAAGGAAGTGTTGCTCCACCCGAAACTGCCCGCCAATTCTGGGGCGGGAGGGCAGTGCGTAGGAGTGGGGGGTGTTGCATTAAATGATCATCTAGTATGTCCAGCTCTTTTTCTTCTTTTCCTCTCATCAAACATGATCCACATTATCCATATAATATTAGTGAGCTGAGACATGAATCTTAAATAAATCACAAGGACTTTGACAAAAATGTTGAATAAGGAAAAGTAAATGAAGAGAATTTAGATGGGAATGACCAGAGTAAACAAGCAGGTTCTGGCCAATAGTGGCAGTGTGGATTGGACAAGTAAACCTGGTTTGCCCGAATCCAGGAAAGGAAAGAAGTTTTTCGTGTGCAAAATGAGACAAACAGCAGAGAAAAGTCCCCTGATTTCCATCCTAGTGCTTCTCAATCACACGTAGTCTGCATAGCAGCAACAAAACATAGCTACATCTATCTGATCTTATGGCTCATAGCTATTAAATATCGATCTCAATCAGCAATTTCAGAGATGGAGCCTTCAATGATTTTTGTTCCCAATGTTTCACAAGCGAGTGGACAGAAATCAGGAGGCACATAGGAAATGAGTAAGGTAAAATCCCTAAGACTAGTTAAATAAAGTCTCCTGAAAATGACATTGAAACACAGACAGTAACCAAGACATTGATTTATGCAGCAAGGATGACAAGGCAGATTAATATGAAGAGCACAGCCTATGGTGCCAAACCCATTTTCAGCCAAGAAGGACTTTACTTTGAGGAGCCTCTAACCCCCTAAATCTTAGAAGGGACTCTAACCCTCCTAAGTTGGGCCTCTAATCCGAGGTCAGTTAAGTGTCCTTGCCTTTTTATTAAGAGGGGCATCCAATCCACTCGATCTTAGGAGAGACTCTACCTACCCTAAGTTGGGCCTCTAACCCCATCCCATTCTTTACCCAGGTACCCCACCACTTATCCAAAGTCGTCCAATCAGTACTGCAGTCTATTTCGTTTGGGTTGGGGGGGTTTCTTCTGTGGTCTCCAGAAATATGTTATAGGAAAGGGGTCCCAATCCAGACCCCAAGAGAGGGTTCTTAGATGTCATTCAAGAAAGAATTCAGGGAGAGTATAGAGTGCAAAGCAAAAGCAAGTTTATTAAGAAAGTACAGTGGTGAAAGGAGAGCTACTCCACAGACACAGTAGGACGCTCCTGAAAGTAAGAGGAGGAACACATCCACCCTAGGTATGATGCTTGTATATTATGAGGAGATGTGCTCTGCTACAAGCGTTTGTGATAAAAAAAAATAATTTTCTTAGTTACTATATTTTGCAAGAATTGATGTTATTATCTTTAAAGCAAAATTAGGAATGCCTTTGTTCTCCAGATATTGGGATATTAGGACGCTCCCAAGTCTGGGTCTGTTTAGTAAACATTATTAATCTGTTCCCTTAACGGTAAACATCTAGAGGTTAGGAATATCTTTCTTTCTGAGAATGCAGCCCAGCAAGTCTCAGCCTCATTTTCCTAGCCCTCACTCAAAATGGAGTCACTTTGGTTCGAACACCTCTGACATAACTATTAGCAATACATTTCAGACATAGAAGCTCATAACTGGCTCTAGTATAGATAACATCAGTCCTAGGGTTTATACAATAACTTGAACTCTATCTCTTTATGCCTCACAGAAATGACTTAATTGACATGATATGGATAACTTGAAACTAATGTAACTTAAAAAAAAACTCACAAAATTTATTTTGTATTGAAACCACCTTCACAAAATTATGACTGAGACAGTGAAAAAGATTTAACTTAATCAACTCCATCTTGCCTCTAATCTCCAAGTCGTCCTTGTTCATTCCTGGGTGTATGCTGAACTAACTTTGGGAGAAATTTAGTTTATAGTTTAAACAAAGACAGTAACAGCCCTCTCCCAAAGCAGGCCTCCTTCTTGCCTGGGGACTAGATTGCCTTTGTAGGACTAGCACTAGCCACAAGATTAGAATTTATGGTTTAGGAGGCAGGCAGTTGGAGGCTGCAAGATTCTGACCCTCACTAAACTGCTCCTAAGATCAGTGCTTAAGATATTTTGCAGACCCTGCACTTGACAGTTCAGCTGGCACCACTCAGATTGGCTGATCTGATCTTGTGACCCCACCCAGGAAATGACTCAGTGCCAGAAGACAGCTGAAACTCCCTATGATTTCATCCCTGACCAATCAGCACTCCTGGCTCACAGGCTTCCCCCCATACACCAAGTTGTCCTTAAAAACTGTGCTGCCTGAATATTCACAGAGACTGATTTGAGTAATATAAAACTCTGATATTCCACACAATTGGCTCTGCATGAATTACTTTTCCTGTACTGCAATTCCCCTGTCTTGATAAATGAGCTCTGTTTGGGCAGTGGTCAAGGTGAACCCACTGGGCATTATAGTATTGTTAGTAACAAAATACAACTTACCTCATGATAAATTAAGATACACTGATGTATCACTGAAGAACTGCTCTGTGCCTTGGTATCCAAAACCATGAATATTATTCTTGACCTACTTCCTTATTAGTTTCACCTGAAAATTATGAGAACTTCCTCCTTTTTCACTTGTTCTTCTTGTATGCCACTGATTACCCCTGCCTCCGTTATCCATTACCCTCTTTTCAATGTTAGTAATATAATGTCCTCCGAGATTTCAGCTGGGCACATGGCTGCTCAGCTGGACTACATTTCCCAGCCTCCCATGCAGCTAGGTGTGGTCATGTGACTGGGTACTAGCCAATTAAATGTGAGCAGAAGTTACGTTACCAACTTCTATGCTAAATTTCAAATAAAGTAATTATTTGCATTTGGTACCACTTTTAGACCCAGGCAACAGGATTGCCTTCCATGAGGCCTGTACTTTTCAAGGCCCTATCCTGGATGTGTCCCTCCCTGTAGGATGAGAATTCTGCAGGACCGAAGGGACCTTTGCTCTTCTCTCGTTCTTCTAGACCAAGCTTTAAGTCCATGGAACCTTAGAATTCCTTGCCCAGATGTCTCTGAACCTGTTTCCAGAGCCTGCATGAGCTTATTCTGGGGATCTATCCTCCTGAGTGTAAACCATGCCACCAGTTCATTCACTCTTAGGACGAAGGCTCACTGAGAAACAGCTGTATAGTGGGGAGGTGTACTGACAAAAGAGTGTCTTTACCTTGTACACAAGGATGCTGGCAGTGCAGGATGGAGCTGGAGTGGGGGAGAAAACGTGGTCAGCCATAAGCTCAGGGTCAGGTGTGAATTCTCCCTACCCTGTCATGTCCAGTTCAGAAATCCAAGAGGTCTGAGAATCCTAAATTTGCCCCTGGATTTCCAGGCAGTTAAGAAGGCATACTGTCAAAATAGTAGGTTCATTGGCAGTGTTTTTGTTTGTTTAATAATTTGGAAGTATTTAGACAAACAGCATGTGGGCCTATAATTGTATCTCTGTCCTGGTCTCCTGAGTGCAGAAAAAGGCCTGCTTACACCTCTCTTCCTTTTTTCCTTAGGCTGAAATACAGATGCGTTGCTGACCAGCAAGCTTTGACCTTGTGTGGACAAATACAGTACCTAAAGGGATGGCAGAGCAACCCAGTCAAAGGCACTGACTTCCTGTATGAGCCTGCATTCTAGAGTCACCCCAGCTTTGGAATGCTCATACCTAACTGTTCCCTGGAGAAATGCCAACTTCTCTCTTATTTGAATCTAACCAACACAATGAGTTTCAGTCTCTTCTTCCCACTCTGCACACCACTGGTTCTATTTGAAGACCTTCTTAATAAGATGAATAGATTATTAGTGAAGCACACTCTTTCTACTAAATATAAGATTCACTTTGTCTCATACTAGGTGCTCTGCAGTCAGACTGCTTGAGTTTGTGTCTCAGCTGTCCTTTCACTTTCTATATGTGACCTTGACAATGTTCATCAACCTCTCTGTGTCTCATGTTTCTCATTTGTAAAATGGAGATTAAAATAGTTTCTTCCTTCTCAGGGTGTTGGGAGATTAGATGAGAATCTTAGTCTGTTCAGGTATAACAAAATAATATCAACTGGGTGGCTTATAAACAGTAGAAATTTCTCATAGATCTGGAGGCTGTAAGTCCACGATTAAGGCACCAGCAGATTCAGCATCTGGTAAAGACTGGCTTTCTGGATCATATACAGCAGTCTTCTCACAGCAGTCTTCTCACTGTTCCACATGGTGGAAGAGCTGAGGGAGCTCTCTGAGGTCTCTTTCATAAGGGCACTAATCCCATTCATGAGGGCTTTACCACCATGACGTAATCACCTCCCAAGGATCCCACCTCCAAATGCTATCACATTAGACATTAATTATTAGCATGAATTTGGGGGGAAACAAATGTTCTGTCTATACATGCACAAGACCAAGAACAATATCTGGGAAAGGTAGGTTATCAATAAATTTCCAATTTTTTATTATTATTTGTTTCAACTGGCTTTCATTTTTTATTAGATTGTGCTACAGTAACAAACAGTTCACAAATCTCAGTGACTTACAACAAAAAAGTTTATCTCCTTGCTCACCTTGGATGGGAACTACAGTTCTGTTTCAGATGTCTCCTTCTTTCCATGATCAGGTTGTTTGAGACACTGGTGTTCTTGTGGAAGAGGTAAAATAAATAAATAAATATATATATTTTATGTATATCTTGATATCCCTACAGTAGAGAAGCATAACCCACTCACATAGAGAGGTAGTGAAAAGTGGAAAATAATAATGCAATCTACCACATTCTCAATCTAGTGCCAAAGCTGTGATGCATAAAACCACATTCTTTGACAGCTGCGATTTTGCTGGCTCAACACCACACCTTCTTAACTTCCAAAGTGACAAATAGAGGGAAAGATGTTTGATCCATCTGTGCCCCTGATTTTCCACGTCCCTGATTTTTCTACCCCTGTTTTAAGTGACCACTTAAACTTATATTTTTTCTTTCTTAATCCTTCCTTCTCCTACAACTAGGGAGGCAGGAGAAATGGGTTTGATGGTTTTTAGGCTCCAGGGCCATAGGAAAACTTTGGGGGGTAGACTGTGTTATTGCTCTCAACTCTTTACTCCCCCTTTGTACAATAGAAGTATACATCCTACCTGTTGCCATGAATATTAAGTGTCTCTTATGAGAAAAAGAATATGCAGCCCTGTCCTATTGACATAGGGGTTGGCTGTATAACTTGCTTTGGCCAATAAAGTGGAAATAGATATAACCTATGCCACATTAAACAGAAGCTCTTTGCCATAAGAGTAGTATGTTATAAACAGGGGTTCCTTCAGCCTGTATCCCAAGCAAAGTCACATCCAACAGAAGCAAAGCTTTGTTGCTGCAAACCGCAGAGCACTGGGCATCATTTGTTACCATGGCAGAGAGAATCAATGTGCCTTTTAATTTAGCACCACTTGTCATCACACACCCACCTCAGTACTTTGAAGATGGGAGGTGCAGAGCTCTATTTCTTGTCCCTCTCTCCCTTAATGGGCATCAGGATTCTTCACTGGGAAAACGTTCCACAGAGCATGGGAGCTTAGTTCTTCTGAGTGGCCAGTTTTACCTACTGTGGAAACAGGCTCCTGTGAACACCACAAGCTGTAGTGTCTTCTTCTCTTCCCCTCCAGTATCATATACTCATATTTAATCCTTGATATCAAATTTGATTCTCCCTTAATTTCTTGACATACTGTTTTTTTGTTTTTGTTTTCTGTTTCCTGCTTGGATAACTTCTCTCATGCTCTCCAGAAATATTTGATGAACTAACACAAAGAAAGGCAGGTAAGAGGGTACTATAGTGACAAACAGGCAAGACCCTGCCCTCATAGAGCTTACATTCTAGTAGGAAAGACGGACAAGAAATGATAAACAAAAATGCAATGTTAGGTGGTGAGGAGTGCTATGTAAGAAAAATAAATCAATTAAGGGGAATAAGAATGACATGGAGTTTTACCTTAGCCTGGGTGGGCTGGAGCAACTGCATGTGTTAACACACATTAGCATGGTATCACTCTGTCCACACACTGTAGAGCATATCTTTGACTAAACCATAGGATGTCGCTAGCAAAAATCCTGAGTGCTGACCATTTTCAGTATCTTTAGCACATACGATATCAGTCACACCTGAGAATATCCCCCTGTGTTCTACTTGCTGCTTTGAGAACCCCAATGCTGTCTTCTTTCTTAATTGTAGACCAATGTGTTGGTGACTCACCTCAGGTATGTATATTACATTATTTTAAAATATTTCTCTTCGTGCCTCAAATTTAGAAGGGAACTCAAGAGAGAAGTGAGGAAACAAGAAATAGGAGAAAATATTTGTTTGCAATTGGCAAAAGAACAGCCAAGAAAGAGCCTGGGCTGTTGTGCTTTACAACTTTGCTGCCTTCCTCCACCCCTCGGATTGGAGTTCATTTATAACAGGGAAGCAGCTTGACAAGAAGCAAATATGACTAACCTGTAATATTTTATTTATTTTAAAAAAGAAAGAAAGACTAGAACCAAATCTGACTAAACTTAAAACTTACTAATTTTGCATGGTAGAAAGATGAATGTTTGTCATGTGGGTCTTTATTCCCTTTTGTGTTTAAAATGTATCTTTAAAAAAAGGTTCTTAAGGAAAAAGAAGAACAGAAGATTCAAAACATTTGGTCAGAACATTTGGTAGCAGCTCTTGCATTACCATGTCAGTCTGTGTGTCCCTGAGCAAGTTATTGAAGTTCTCTAAGCCTTGTGATCATAAGACCTGTGTTTTAGGATGTGGTTAATATTAAATCAGAAAATGTATGCAGAACACCTAGCACTGGACCTAGATTCATATGTTCTTAATTCATGGCAGCCACTATGGCTACTTCCTGATTTCCCAAAATGTATTTGCTACAGTTTTAAATGTATGTTCTCTCCGAAATTCCTGTTGAAACTTAATCCCCATTGTGGTGGTGTATTAGTCTGTTCATATACTGCTAATAAAGACATACCCAGATTGGGTAATTTATAAAAGAAAGAGATTTAATGGACTCACTGTTCCAGATGGCTAGAGAGGCCTCACAATCATGGCAGAAGAGGAGGGAAGAGTAAAAGAACATCTTACGTGGTGGCAGGAAAGAGAGAGCTTGTGTAAGGAAACTCCCCTTTATAAGACCATCAGATCTCATGAGTCTTATTCACTATCATGAGAACAGCACAGGAAAGACCTGTCCACATGATTCAATTACCTCCCACTGGGTCCCTCCCATGACACGTGGGAATTATGGGAGCTACAGTTGAAGATGAGATTTGAGTGGAGACACAGTCAAACCATATCAGGTGGTATTAAGAGACAGGGCTTTTGGGGAATGAATTAAAGCACTTATAAAAGAGGCTTCAGAGAGTCTTCCCTCTCTTTTCCTTCCATCCCCTCTGCCATGTGAGGACACAGCATCCCTTCCCTCCTGAGGATCCAGCCACAAGATGCCATCTTGGAAGCAGAGAGACAGGGCCCTCACCAGCCAGCACCTTGACCTTGGACTTCTTAGACTCCAGGACTATGAGAAATAAATTTCTTTTGTTTATAAATGACCCAGTCTGTGGTATTTTGTTATAGCAGCATGAACAGAATAAAGCAGTGTCTATGGAACAATAATATCATAAGAGGTTCCAAGGTATTCTGAGGTCAAGAAAGTTTAGGAAACTATACATTACATGTCTTTCTTGAAGATTCAGAGTGACATCAGGATATTAATAGCACAGAGAACTTCTACAGTTAAGAAATCTGTTTTGTTTATCTTTGTTTTTTTCATTTACATCAGTGTTTCCCAGGTTTTGAACATGAGACACAGGCCTACAGTACTTTTGCCTAAAAGGAAGAAATGAAGCTACACTTGGGGTTCCTAAACTTTGTGAGAAAGGCTTTGAATTTCTTTTCCTCGAAAAACATGGTGCAGAAGTTGGAGGGGCAGCTGCAAGTGACCATATTCTTCTCACTACTGGGACATGTGGCAACCTGTAGAGAGGGAGGGCTCAAAGTTGCACCTGATATGGAGGCCAACCAATAAAGCCCTGAAGTCTGCTGCTGGGTACTCATTAACTGGTTGGAAAGCTAACACTGTTATCCTCTACAATTAGAAAATTATGGGCCAGGCCAGGTGGCTCATGTCTGTAATCCCAGCACTTTGGGAGGCTGAGGTGGGCAGATCACCTGAGGTCAGGAGTTCAAGACCAGCCTGGCCAACATAGTGAAACCCCATATCTACTAAAAATACGAAAATTAGCCAGGCATGGTGGTGTGTACCTGTAATCCCAGCTGGAGACTAAGGCGGGAGAACTGCTTGAACCCGGGAGGCAGAGGTTGTAGTGGGCCAAGATCACGCCAATGCACTCCAGCCTGGGCGATAAAGCAAGACTCTGTCTCAAAAAAAAAGAAAAGAAAATTATGTAAAATGTTGTTGATCTCACAAAACAAACAAGCAAACACATTTTTATTGACTAAGTATTGTTAGGTACTAATAATTACCCAACAGCCAAAAATCAGCTTCACCCTAAAGTACATCGTGCCCTGTTTTGAAGGGAAGAGACTGTTAATAACAGCCCCATCACGAATCCTATTGGCAGATTGTCCCTCAGTATGAAAAGGCCAAATATAGATGAGTTTCATGCTTGAAACTAATGTTTAAGATCTGTTCGAGCACTTAAGCATTTTACCATGAAGACGATATGTCCCCCATGCGCTAGGCTACATATTCAAGAAGAGCTCAGCCAGAGACGCTGGGAAGAGGCTGAGCAGGGGCTGGAGAAAGTCTGCATTATTACTGGCAGTGTGTCCTGGGGTCCATCAGCTGGGTGTGACCATGGAGGATGCAGACAGACCTTTAAAATCGATGACAGCATGTCTCCAAAGAGGATGAGCAGCCAAGGAGAAAAGCAGCCTGCCCAGAAACCCAGGCAGGAGCCAAAGGATGGAGGCGATAATATCTCCTTCCTAGAGAACAGGGCTTCTCTATCGTTATGTTTCTTTTCCGTACATTCATGTTTTCTAAAGAAGGCAGGATTGAGAGTGAGAAGAGGTGGAGGGGGTCTTGCTGGGTGAGCTGAGGGGGCCTTTTCAGGGTCACGAATTTATTAATTCAGCTTTCCAAGGCCAGATTTCCAACTATAAAATAGGGACAGTAATAGTATCTACCTAACGGTGCAGATCAGATGAGAGTCTTGCCACAGTACATGGCCTGTAGGAGGAGTTCTGTTAATGTTGCTTAATTTAGACGATGATAGTGGAGTGTTTGCCTCCTTGAGCTCACGTCATATGCTGACCATATTTCGCTTTCTTCTCTTAAGAGGGCCTGTGTCCCAGCAGACGCTTTGCTGAAGCATGCTCATGGTAATTGAATCTAAGGTCTGGTGGTGCTGTGTAAAGAATAACTGATATGCAGAGATCCTGAAGGGAGCTTTGGGAATGGAACATCTGGTTTGGAAAGAAGCCTTGTAGGCCAACCCCCTGTAGGCCAGAGTAGGAGAGGAAAACAGGAAGTTTTATTCATCTTACTTTCTTGGTTTTTCAAGTTGCAGTCTCCAGCTGTTTACATCAACTTTGTTTTTCCTAAAGAGGAGAGAGAGTATAAAGCACTGTAAGTCACAGTCTTTCCATGAAGTAGCCCTTTGTGGAAAATCAGAGTTATTCTTTGACTTGGCTAGTTCATCTTTTATTTTTCTCTTCTTCACCCAAAGCAAATATCTTTTCCCTGGCTTCTTTTCAGGCCCGAATAAGTTGTAGAGAAGGACGAGAGAAAAGAAGTTTGGGGAGAAGAAGGTGGGGAGGAGCAGGAAGGTGAAAGAAACAAGAGAAAAACCCAGGGGAAGAGGAAAGAAAGGAAAAGAGTTCATACCCCAGAAATTTAAGATACCAACATGTTTCCAGGGTTGGAGAGTCTGCACGTGGATCATTGTGAATTCAGTGGGGCATCATAGACGGGGATCATTCTCCTCAGAACTGAAGAAGAACAGGAAACAAACCCACAAAATGAAGACTATGCATTTCTTGAAAATAAATTTTATTCAACTTATTGACAAATATCACTGCAAACACTTAATGTGACATTTTCTAATCTTCCTGTTAACCTCATATCTCTTCCCTCTAGGGTCCGGGTGAATGAATAGTCTCTGGTGCTAGACTACAAGGGTTCAGACCCCGATAGGGCTACTCGCCAGTCAGGTGACCTTAGGCAAACCGCTTAACTCTCTGGGCCACAGTTGATTCATTTGTAAATGGAGATGATGATGATGATGATGATGATGGTGATAACTTACCTACAGCCTAGGCTATCCTGATGATTAAATAAGTTAACATATGTAAAGTGCCTAGGCACAGGGTAAGTGCTATATGAATGTTAACTATGATTATTCTGGCCACTCTGTTGAGGTACTTGAATCCTACAACACAAAGTGGCATGCACTGTTTTTTCATAGCACTTACTACATGCTTTGAACACTTCATATATAAAGACACCATTTTGTGCCCTAGGAGGCAGGTACATTATGAATATGACCCATATTATAGATGAAGAAACTGAGGCACAAAGAGATTAATTAACATGCTTAATTTCCTGTATCTCATAAATGACAGAGTTGACTTAAACCTAGGTAGTTTAGCTCTAGAGAAGGGGTCAGCCAATGAGGGCCTGCCACCTGGCTTTGTAAATAAAGCTTTATTGAACCAAGGTTATTCCCAATCATTTATATATCATCTGGCTGCTTTTGCATTGAAATGGCACATTTGAAAATATTTGTTATCTCGTCTTTTTACACTAAACCTTTGCTGACTCCTCCTGATCTACACAGTCTAGCTACACTTGTAACTATTAAGGTAGGGTTACCAGATTTAGTAAACTAAAATATGGGATGATCAGCTAGATTTGAACTGCAGGTAAACAATGAAGAGTTTTTTTTCAGTATAAGCATATCCCATGTAATGTTTGGTAACTCTACATTAAGGTAACCTGCCTCTCTGATCTACCTTTGAATACGTGGCCAACATTTTTCAGAAACCAAGTTCCCTTTATCTCTTCTGAATCATGGTGAGCTAGAGCTGCAAGGGACCTAAGACAGTCAATAACTTGCCCAGCATCCACTTAAGACTTCGTGACAGAGCTGGCCTGGAACTGTCTCTTTGTATAACAGGTGGCCTTGTTAAAGTTTTTAAAGTGTGGTGGTGGTGGGGAAGTATGACATTTGTGGAAAAGACCTGGACCAGAAGCATGGCTGAGCCTAGGAACAATCATGACACAGAAAGTCACCTCTATTAGGCACAGACAGACAAAACCACACAATCTTACTTATATGTGCAGTGTAAAAAGGTTGAACTCACTGGAACAGAGAGCAGAATGGTGGTTACCAGCGACTGGGGGTGGCAGTGGTTAGGAAGATACAGATGTTGGTCAAGGGATGCAAAATTTGAGTTAGACAAGCAGAATGAGTTCTAGAGATCCATTGCACAATGTGGTGACTACAGTTAATAACGATATATCATATACTTGAAAATTGCTAAGAGAGTATATTTTAATTGTTCTCGCCACAAGTAAGTATATAATGTAACATATATGTCAATTAGTTTGATTTAACCATTCCACAATGTATCTGATATGGTTTGGCTATATGACCCTGCCAAATCTCATGTTGAATTGTAATCCCCAATGTTGGAGGTGGGGCCTGGTGAAAGACGTTTAGGTCATAGGGCCAGATCCCTCATGGCTTGGTGCTGTCCTCATGATATTGAGTGAGATTTCCTGAGATCTTGTTTTTGTAAAGTGTGGCACCTCCCCATCCCCCAACTCTCTCTTGCTTCTCCTCTGCCATGTGAGACGCTGGCTCCCCCTTTGCCTTCTGCCATGAGTAAAAGCTTCCTGAGGCCTACCCAGAAGCCAAGCAGATGCCAGCACCATGCTGCCTGTACAGCTTGTGGAACTGAGAGCCAATTAAATCTCTTTTTTTTATTAATTACTCAGTCTCAGGTATTTCTTTATAGCAATGCAAGAATGGCCTAATATAGCATCTCTGTTTCAAAACGTGATGTTTTACACTATAAATATATACAATTTTTGTCTATTTAAAAATAAATTTTAAAAGGAAGGAAAAAAGAGACAGTCATCTCGGGACTTCCTGTCCACTGGTCACCTCACCAGCCTCAGTTTCTCCCATCAGCTGACTTGATGTACATCTTTACAGCTGGCATTGCCTGAAACCATCTTAACTGCTTCCTTTCAGCTTCTGTGAAGTATAATAAAACCAGCAATGCTCTTCCCAGGTGAACTGAGACTTCTCTTCTCCCTCCTGTGAGCTGGAAAAAGTCTTGGAGATTGGAAAGAAGCAATTCAGAGTCAGACCCATTTCTTGTCAGGGGTAATGAGAGCTAATATGCAACCTGTCTGGGCTGGAAGAGGAAAACACCTGCTGTCGCCCAGGCCTCGCCCTCAGAGGGATGAATCTTGTCCTCTGTGCATTCAGGAGAATGAGGAGATCAGGGTCCCATGCTTGATTCCTTGTCTTCCACTTCCAGCTCTGTATAACTTTGAAGCAATTAACTAAATCCATCCACATGCAGATATTCAAGCCAGAATTCAGTAGATATTCTATTCTTGTATTCAGGTGAGGTGGTACTTTAAAAGTTTATTCCCTTCAGCCTCCTCTCTTCAGAGGACAGCCAGAGACACACACCCTGGGCCTGAAAGACAGGGGCCTACCCTGTATGTTAAATTATGAGTTTACCTCCTATTTCCTGAGAATACATTGATTCATGCCTCTTAGGAGTTTCAAAATCTTGAGACATGCATGGAGAATAAAAGTGAAGATCAATTGGTTTTAAAATATGGGCACAAATTCTTCAATGCTCTTCCCATCAAGAGGTAGGTGAGGGTCTATACCTACTCTTTCATCTGTGTAAGGTTATGTCTGCTTTGACCTATAAAGTATGGTGGAAGTAACACTATATAATTTTCAAAGGTAGGTTATAAAAGGTCATGCAGCTTTTTAATCTCCAAGATTGTTTACTAGAATACCTACTCTTACAGCCACACCATGTGAGAAATCCAATGACCCTGAGAGGCCCTAAAGGGAGGAAACCGAGCCACATGGAGAGACCACATGTAGATGCTCTGGTCAACAGTCAGCTGAGCTAGCATTCAACTTAGAGACATAAGTCATTTGTGTGCAGAAGCTTCCATAGGTACCAACACCCAAACTTTCATGTCACTTCAGGCTGTCTGAGTCTTCAGAGCTGAGACCTCAGATGTCCTAGAGCAAAACATCCCTGTTGTGTCTTGCCTAAATTCCCTATCATCAAACATATAAATATAACAAAATGGTTACCTCTTATGCCACTAAGTTGGAGTGGTTTGTTATGTGGCAACAGATAAACTGAAACAATCATAAGCATGAGAGAGAGAGAGAGAGAGAGAAAGAAAGAGGGAGAGAGATAGCATTGTATTATAATTGTATTATAAGCCTTTGGGTCTATATTAAAATTTACATTTTAGGATCTTAAAACTGTGAGGAAGAGTAGATAAATAGACATATCACTGATTAAAACATGAAAATAATTTTTACAACTCAAGATGGCTCATTTAATATTGGCCAATTATCTTCAAAGAGGTTTGCTCAAGTATGACACCACAACTTGGAACAGCTCATTCATGAAAAGGTAGCATCCTGGGGTTTGCAATACCCAACGTTTATTTTCCAGGGGGATGTTTACTTTTACTTTTACTTTTACTTTTACTTCCCCATAGGCCCCAACTCCCTATTATTCTTTTATTCTTCCCTCCTTGTATATAACCTTTCAGCAAAAGATCAAACTCTGGCCCTGGTTCCCCTGACACCAATGGAGAAAAGAACAAGGGGAAATTTTGGATCTAAAGAAATCCACAGAGACCCTATATAACTGGGAAATGTGCCATTTGCATTTGTTTATTTTATATATGGTTTCAAATTCTTTGAGATCCTCAAGGACTTCAGTTTGCCTGACTTTGGAGCATAAGTAAGTCTGTGTAGTCCAGCATTTAGTTGGCTGCCTCTCTTGATCTATGCTTTGCTCCAGTAGCATAGCAAAGACTTGCTTTGTATTGCAGACAAATAGAGGTAGACGTCTGAAAATTTGGCATCAGGGTGGAGCCCAGAAAGTAGGTAAAAGTTAAAACAGACAAAAAGTTGAAAAGATGAACTATTAATCTTGATAGTAGGCATATAAGCTCACTAAAGAAGAAAGCACTTTGTATATGAAACCACTGCATAGCAAGGAAGACTCAATACCTGAAGATTAAATTAAATCAAAGTATAATTGCTTCTAAAAATAGTAATAATGAAAAAGCTATTGGAGTTGTATATTAAATTATAGATATTTGGCATAAACCTTGTAACCAGATGAGTTTTCGTGTCTCTGTAGGCTCTTTCTCCTCTCAAATCATTTTGCGCACTGTCATATTAATCTTCCAAAAAGTTTATTTCCATCAAAAAGTGCCAGAAAATATTTTCTCCTACTGTCCTATTTTGGATTTGAGAAACTGAAAGCCAGAAAGGTGATTTAGGCAAGGTACACAACTGCTTCATGAACTGGAGCCCAGATCATCTATTTCCCAACAAAAACTATATACTTTCTTAAGGCACAGACATTGAAAGGCAGTAAAGAAGACAGAAGAGATGTGGCGAGGAAGCAGGAGCCAAGAGACTTGGGTTACCATCCAGGGAAATAGAAAGAAACTCACAAAAAACTGTGAATACTGTTCATCAAAAGTAAGTATAGGTGATTAAAACAGAACTGCAATTACACTTGAAACTTTCTGTTTCAACAATCATAATAAAAGAATTCATGATCGAAATAACCCACATTAAGCATCCTATATGTGCACTTACACCCTATGTACATCAGTTTTTGTGACCAAATGGATTTGCTTCTTGCAGAATAATTTATGTCTTCTATATCATACTGATTAAAAAAATCCTCACAGAGGATAATATGTATCTAAATAGTTTACATATTTTGACTTCATAGCACTCAGAGCAGAGAAACTAATCTCACAGAGGTATGTTGATAGGAATAAAAGAAAATAGGCTTGGCATGGTGGCTCACATCTGTAATCCCAGCAATTTGGGAGGCCAAGGCAGGCGGATCATGAGGTCAGGAGATCGAGACCATCCTGGCTTACATGGTGAAACCCTGTCTCTACTAAAAATACAAAATATTAGCCAGGTGTGGTGGTGGGCGCCTGTAGTCCCAGCTACTCAGGAGGCTGAGGCTGGAGAATGGCATGAACCAGGGAGGCGGAGCTTGCAGTGAGCCAAGATTGCACCACTGCACTCCAGTCTGGTAAACAGAGTGAGACTCCATCTCAAAAAAATTTAAAAATTATATATATATATAATTTTATATATTATATATATATATATAATTTTATATATAATATATATATATACTTCAGAGCTCTCATAATAGAAACACCAGGGCTGAGCACAGGCATGGTGACTCATGCCTATAATCTCAACACTTTGGGAGGCTAAGGTGGACAGATCACCTGAGGTTGGGAGCTCGAGACCAGCCTGGCCAACATGGCAAAATGCTGTCCCTGCTAAAAATACAAAAATTAGCCAGGCATGGTGATGGGCACCTGTAATCCCAGCTACCTGGGAGGCTGAGGCAGGAGAGTCGCTTAAACCAGAGAGGCAGGGGTTGCAGTGAATTGAGATAATGCCACTGTGCTCCAGCATGCACGACAGAGCAAGACTCCATCTCAAAAAAATAATAACTAAATAAAAAACCAATCTCACAGAGGCATGTTGATAGGAATAGAAGAAAGGATTTTAAAGCAATTTTATTGAGCTCAAGATACCTATTTTTAGATTTTTGTCTGAAACGAAGAAAGAAGGTCTATAATTTCAAAACTTTCATCCATTGAAATAGCATCATGTTGTTCCTAAATTACGTTGAGTTTTTGCAATGGTTGTCCTTATATTGCAACACTCAGTACCAAAATCCATGCTTCAGATATGGGATATAAAACTAGAATATAAAATCAGTATCTTGAAGAGATACTGATGTATCTCTTCATGTTGTACATGAATTGAACATGATATAACTCATGTTCAATTGCAGCATTATTACAATAGCCAAAATATGGAAACAACCTAAATGTCCATCGATGGGTGAATGGGTAAAGAAAATGTGACTCACACACACACACACACACACACACACACACACACAATGGACTATTATTCAGCCTTAAAAAAGAAGGAAATCTTGGCATTTGCGACAACATGGTTGAATCTAGAGGACATTATATGCTAAGTGAAATAAGCCAGGCACAGAAAGACAAATACTATATGATCTCATTTATATTTGGATTCTAAAGAAGTTGAACTCATATAAGCAGAGAGTAGAATGGTAGTTGCCAAGGAATGGGGAGAGGGGTGAAAAATGGGAGATGGTGGTCAAAGAGTGCAAAGGGTCAGTTATGTGGGATGAATGGGTTTTGGAGCTGTAATGTACAGCATGGTGATTATAGTTAATAACAATGTATTGTATAGTTGAAAATTACTTTAACAAGTTGATTTTGAGTCTTCTCACCACACACACACACACACACACACACAAAATCATAACTTTGAGAAGTGATTGTGTGTTAATTAGCTTAGTTGGGGTAATCATTTCACAATTTATACCATCACCTTGTACACTTTAAATATATACAAAATTTGTGTGTCAAGTCTACTTCAATGAAGCCAGGAAAAAAGAGTAGGAAAACATTTCCCACAAAAACCTTCCTCAGTAACCAGATTCCACCCTTCCTGACCTAAGTCCAATGGAATGAGGAGAGTTCAGAATCCAAAATGAAGTTGAGTCACAGAAAATGCACAATATTTTCTTTCTTTTATGCTGGAGTTTGTGAAATGAGAATCATACCCATTAAGTATTTCATATATCGAAAAAGAGTCTCTTAATGGTGCCCTTAGAACCTTATAGACTCTCCCAAAAACAACTGTTTTATTTTATTTAATCAGTGAACACAACTACTCTGAAATGTAGCATCTTCAAAGACAGTCAGTTTTAGTAAAATTTCTTCCTTTAATTGATTCTCTTTCTTGTATATTTAATATAAAGAAGAAACATATGTTCCTGGAAAGATCCATTTTACAAAGCATTAGATTGGGTCCACAGCCAGATGGAACAAGGCAGGACACAGAATGTGCAGCAGCCAGTGTGACAGGGCTTGCAGCTCAGACAGTCATTGAGCGCCTTCCTCAAGGTCTTATTAAAGACTACATGAAGCCCCAGTGCCAAACATTGCAAAAGAGACAGAAATAACATACTGTTTTTCCATCACCTCTTTTGGTTACAACTGAATTCACTTAGCAAATAATGGAAAAGTAAATGGAACGGGTTTTGCCTTCTTCAATAGCTGACATTGCTAATTTGATCTTTTCCCATATAATAGTAGAGGCCCTAGAACCAACAATGGATTTTATTCTGGTCAGTGACATTTTCTTGAAGGGGTCCCAAGTTTAATAAAATGGGGAAACATTTCTTACAATTGACATAAAGCTTTGTGTCTGTAAGTCATAAAATCTGGAAGAAAACACTTTGAATATTTAGTCCAATGTTGCTGTTTTTTCCCAAGGTGGTTATTAACAAACACACAAGGCTAGCAATAAAATTCAATTATGTTTCTAACAACAGGAGAAAAATCATTGCTGAATCTATGGTAATTAATTAGTATAAGGCAAATAATGACACTATGAGATTAGGAGCAGGAAAAATTCATTAAAATGCTCTTTGTATACTTAAAGCAGTTTGCATATTCAAGTGAATTACTTGAATGCTGGAGGACATTTACCCTCAGCATCTGCTTTATTATCCACTAGGAACCTGTGCACATACCTTGGCAAACCTCATCCTTGCTCCACCAAAATAAACATGCCAGAAAGAGATTGGGTTTGGCCAAGAATGAAGTATTCACTACACCATCAAGCATTTTCTTCTTTGTCATAAGGGAGCACTCAACTGGTTTTTCCAAAGGCACACGTGCAAAATAGAATTATCTCTGCCTAGTTGTGATGGCTCTTCCTCCTTCCTGTGGGGACAGCCCTGCCTCAGTGCACTTTCATAAGGGCAGTGTCTTTCCTGCATGGGACCTGTGTGATTTTTAACTCTGGAGAAAAGCTTCCACTCCATCTAATTGGGTGGTCAACATTTGGACTCAATTTTGAAATTCATTATCTGTTACTCTTTGTAAACCTAACAAAATCAACAAGTGTGGTTAATTTAGATGTCTCTGGGCAATTTTCATCCATATGTACCTTGCAGCTTAAATGAAAAAGCAATTAAACTGGAAGACTCTATTTTGCTGTCAGAAAATTGCTCTCTTAAAGGGTGTGTGTGTGTGTGTGTGTGTGTGTGTTTCCAATAAATAAACATAATGAGTCATTGGATTGTAAGCTCGAGGGCATAATTTGTTTAAACAAAATATTTAATTCAGTTATTTTTATTTATCCTTTTAATCAACAAATATTTACTATGTGCCTGGCACTGTCAATCAGTGGATAAATGAATGAAGGAATAAATGAACAAATTAATGAATAAACCATCCACTTCATGACCTTGCCGTAGCTCTCCAACATTATATCCTCTTGTTTTGCATGCCCTGAAAAAATACAGCTATTTACAAAAACCCCTTGCAGCCCACAGATCTTATACTTGGGAGTGAACAAGTAGTACCATCACTAGTATTATGGGAAAAAACATTTTTTTAATGTAAAGTATGTGTACCTCCTTGGTAATGAATAATTCACCTGAGTACCTTCTGGATTTACATACGCTATGGGTATTTTAATAATATCAGTTAACATGAAAGCTTTACTTTGGCTGGAAAAATATTCTAAGTTTTAACATACAGTAGTCCCTCCTTATCCACAGGGATAAGACCCACAGTGGACACCTGAAACTGTGAATGCTACCAAACCCTATATATACTATGCTATTTCCTATACATGCTATGCTTTTTCCTATACATGCATACCTATGATAAAGTTTAAGTTATAAATTAGGCACAGTAGGAGATTAACAACAAAAACTAAAAATAGAACAATTATAATAATATACTGTAATAAAAGTTACATGAGTGGTGTCTCTCTCTCAAAATATTTTGTTGAACTGTACCAGTGAGTAACTGAAATCTTGGAGAGCAAAACTGCAGATAAGGTGGACTACTTACAACAACCCTATGAGGTAGGTATCACCCCTACTTCGTATCTGAGGAAACTCAGATACAGAGAGGTTAGGTAACTCCTGTAAGTCTGCACACCTATTCGGTGAGAGTGCCGAGCTCTTGGTATTTGCAGTCTAACTCTTGTACCTCTGTTCTTAATCTCAACACACTCGCTCCCATCTCCACAGTGCCCCAGCCCAGTCCATATACAGTAAAGAGGCTGGCAGGCCACAAAGGACTCTGTTTGCTTAGAGTAAATTTTCATCTTCACCCACTTAAACAAGGAAACAGAGGATTGTTTGAGCTACACTGACCAGCAAACAAGAGCTTCAGGAGCCATCATTCTTGTAAGAATTCTATTTATGCAACATGTGTGTGCACGTGCATGCATGCATAAACCAATGCAAAAAAAGAATAGTTACCAAAATATGAATGTTTTTGATCTCAAACTGATGAGATTTCTGAGGAATTGACTATTTCCCCTTGCATTTTCCTATGTTGTTTGAATGTTTACAAGAGCAATAAACAATTGATACAATCAGAATAAATATATTAAATCATTTTTATTGTGAAATAGTGATGGCTCTGGAGTCAGCTTGGGTTTAAATCACTTTTATCTGAGCTTAGGCATGTTTCTTATCCTCCCTACTTTGGGCTTCTTTATCTGCAAATTGAGGTTAATAAAAATACTGCTATCACCAGACCTGGAGAAGATGAAAATGAAAGACACACCCTGCCTTCACAGAGTGTGGCAAGTCTAGAGCCACATACATGTGACTTCTGGAGATGCAAATGAAATTTCCACCTTGAAGACCTGCCATCGGCTCTCATTTCTAACAAGGAAGGCCAGGCCACCACACACAGCTCAAACAGTGAGATATACTCCAACTCCATTTGGGTTGTCAAATCCTCTTTTCTGTTTTATATCAGGAGTTCAGAACAGCCCCAGGCAGCAGCACTACAAATGGCTTCACCCTTGGCATTCCTAGCATGAGAATCAGTGTCTGAACAACATACTGGAATGTTGAGTCTATTCATCTCCTTTGATCTGGCCAAAGAGGCAGCATTTTCACATAAGACAGGTACAGTAGTTCTTTCCTTTCACGCTGTCTTTATGCATATTGACTTTTGAAAAGAACAGTGATTGACAGTGAAACCCACCCATGAAACAGAGAATGGAAATAGCTGGGAAGACTGGTTTCCCTGCTGCTTGTGGGGTAGAGAACACTGATAGAGGCCATGGCAGCTCAGAAGAGAAGAAAACAGGAGCCAATGGTCTGTAGAACAATGATAACGATGATTACACCTTGTCACCTTCCCTGGCTGCAGAAGACCTTTGCTAGAATATATTTGGAGGAATTCACAGCCATACATGGCCAGATTCAGTAAGAACCAGTATCCCTGGGTTTCCTAGCCAGAGAAAAGCATGTAACAGGGACTCCTCTACTCAGAGCCACTCAACGGAGACTTATGTGACTGTAACAAGTCCATCGCCCAAAGTGCAGTAAGTCAATACACCGACACCTAGGGCTGCAGCAGAGAATGTTTTAATCGTAAGGCTGCCAAATGAGGGAATGGGAAGAACCTCAAATCCGCCTCCCTGGGGAGTTTGGGGATAGGGACTTTAAGGGGTTTGGAGTGGGTCAAGGTGTAGGGATTGTTGATTGGTCTGAGAAAGCAGGGTGAAGTCATGGGATGGGGAGGTGAAGAAATTGCATTCTCATGCTGATTCAATTCCTTTGTGGGGATCTTCAAACGGCTGTTCCACTGGAATTCAGGATATGAAAAACATCTTAAGCATTGTTTAAGGAAAAAACCTTGTGATTCCAATGTGTGATCCTACCTATTGAAACAAGGGATGCAAATGGTCAGTGTCTATAGTTTTGTGACTTTCTGTTATAAGAAGGTGGGCCAGAATGCAGTCTGATGCTTAATTATAACTGTATATCTGCCTAGAGCTCAGTATGTAATTCTTGTTAACCTTGTGGGGACAGTTTCACTTCCAGTTAGGAAGGTTTCACTTCCAGTTAGGAGGAGGCTCCCTGGAGCTTCTGTTTTACTAGTGAGGGCAGCACTGAGATATCTGGCTTCCAGAAGTGCCGGAGTCACAATGTCAAGTTCCTGGCAGGGCCATGGTATTGGTAGGACAGTGGCCACAGTGGTTTTTCTAGTGTTGGGCAGGGAAGCAGTGGCATTGTCCTTCTCAAAGCATTCTAGCATCGGTTAGTGCATCCCTCCTGGAAGCCTAACCTGAAGTCTCCCAATATTCTTTACCAAAATCCTTTCCTGCTAAGTTAGTGGCAAGTTTCTTACATATAACTAAGAACTGTAAAAGTTACTAATGCCTACTCTAAAGGAATATTTTTAGCCTTCCAGGAGCCTGAGAACCATGGCTGGGCAAAGTTGTTGCTAGCCAGTCCTGCACATGGAGACTGAGCACAGGACTGCTCTGCCCATCTGTTTATTCCCATCCAGGACAACCAACACGTGAAGGGGCCCTTCTACCACTCCTGCACTCTGGGTGTCCAAAGCCCTCATTGTTCTTAAGATAAGAGGTTCCCTCCCTCCCCCATATCAGTGGCTTTCAAAGTCTGCTATATGATAATCAACTGGGGAGCTTTTAAAAAACACTAAGGCCCAGGTCGTACTCCATACAAATTAAACCAGAGTCACTGGGGTGGACTCCAGGCATCATTAACGTTTAAGCTCCCCAGGTGATCCCGATATGCAGCCAAGTCTCAGAACCACTGGTCTAACCAGTGGCATTCAAACTGTGCTCCCCAGACAAGCACCTCCAGGGAGCATTGTTAGAAATGCAAATCTTAAGCCCGGTGTGGTGGCTCAAGCTTATAATCCTAGCACTTTGAGAGGCTGAGGTGGGTAGATCACTTGAGCTCAGGAGTTCAAGACCAGCCTGGTCAGCATGGTGAAACCCCATCTCTACTAAAAATACAAAAATTAGGCAGGAGTGGTGGTGTGTGCCTGTAATCCCAGCTACTCGGGAGCCTGAGGTGAAAGAATCACTTGAACCTGGGAGGCAGAGGTTTCAGGGAGCTGAGATCATGCCATTGCACTCCAGCCTGGGTGACAAGAGGAAACTCCACCTCAAAAAAATAAACAAACCAAAAAAACAGAAATGCAAATCTCAGGCCCCACCCCAGACCTACTGAATCAGAAACTCCAGGGAGAGCTCACTACCCCACAAGCAGCAATCTCAGCAATCTGGGATTTCATACTTGCCCTCCACGTGACTCTGCTGCATGCTCAGGTCAGAACCACTGGACTAAATCACTCCCAGGCTGAAATTTAGGCAGTTTTAGAATTTACTGTTTCTAGTCATTGCTTAAGAACACTTTTATTCTTGCAATTAATATGTCATGATGCAAATTTCTACGTAGAGAGAATTTTTCATGGGTTCCAGGGTGGATACAGACTGCAAACCAACTTTATCCGTGCCCCCACCCCCCAACTCAAGATCAGAGTGAATCCATTTTTCAGAAAAATATAAAATATCTACTTCATGACATTTATTCAACCAGACTGTGTGACTTCATTTTGAAAGGCTGAACCGAAAAAAAAAAGGTGGGATGATTAGCATATAGAACCCTTAACCAGAGACTTGAATGATACCAATGAAACACATAAACACACATTTGTGCCTGCATGCACATGCCCACACACATGCACACACTCTCTCTCAGACACACACAGTTCCATGAAATGAATATTGCCTGTCCTTAGCAGCACTTGTGGATCTCAGGGACAGGAAGAAATTGGTGGTTCACCAGGAGAGATCCAATATGCAACACTGTATTGGTTGGCACAAAAATCATACAGTCCCAGGTGAGGAAGGATTATCTTGTGACCTTTTCTGTGTAAGAGAAGATTAGACAGACCTGTCTTCAAAGCCAGCTTCTGCCACCTACCAGCAGCGAAATGAGAATAATCATTTTGCTCCTGTAGTAACAAGTGCTATCAATAAAAGGTTTTATGGTTGCTAACTTAATTGTTGCTATTCTCATCATCATGGCAGTGGCCACCTGGAGTTCTTCTAAATACAATCGCCCTCTTGAGACTTGTAAGCACAGAGAAGGATGACCTCATCAAACTGATTTTTCTATCCAGTCCTGATAAAGGGAGGCTTCAAGAAAGCCCGAAAGAGAGGAGAGGTCTGATAAATTTTAAGCACAACTGTCTCCTCCCCAGGCTCCAAAATAAAGTAGAGCATCTGGGCTCCAGGAAATCATAGAAGAGAGTAATTGCTTTAGAATGTTATGTCTTTTTTCTTTGTGATATGCTCATTTTTTAAAGTAACATGATGAGTAGCAGCCAACACCCTAGCGGAAGCCTAAAGAGAGAGAGGAGGTTGCAAGAGCTTATAAGTAGAGAAAGCAAAATGCAGGGAGCTCAAAAGTGATGGTTAATAATCTCAACTGACATTCGTTAACTAGGCACTTACAATTTGCCAGCCCCCCAAAGGACTCCACCTAGTTTTATCCGTATATAATCATGAGCCCCATGTTGCAGATGGAAACCAAGCACAGGATGGCTAAATAAACAAAGTGAATGTGGAGATCTGAACCTGAGTTTGCCTGGCTGTGGAGTTACCACTCTCAATGTGCTGAGGAGTAAGGGGTGACCCCTATAATCAGAACCTCTGGAGTCCTACTTGCCTCTGCTATCAAGACACCATCATGTCCATTGCCATGGTTGGGGGTGGATATGATGGTATAGGCGCAGGCTCAACTTCAAATGGAAATACAGAAAAATAATTGCCGTATATTGCAATTATTGGTCACCCTGGGGATGTCTCAATGGGAGTGACTGCTGAGCTGAGACCTGAAGGGGTTACCACTGTTCGAGAGGGGGCAGAAGGGAATTCCAGGCAGAGGGAACAGCCGTCATGGATACCTGGAGGCCTGCAAGTACGGCCCTTTAGTAAGACGTAAGTGTTCAGTGTGGCTAAAATGCAGACCTAGGATTTTGACGTTACTGTGGCAACTGAGAAGTCATTAAATAATTTTAAATAAGGAAAGGTCTTGATCAGGTTTGAGTTTTAGAAAGATTGTTCTGGCTGCAGCCTGGAAAATGTATTGGGTTTAGAAGTTACTGTTCAGAGTTAGAGAGACCATGAACAAATAAGTATTGAGAACTTACTATATGCCCATGATAGTTCTATCATTGCGCTCTGTGGTAAACTAGGTAGCTTGAAGCATGCTCTCTTGGAACTCACATTCTAAGGGTGGAAGGAAAACAAGCAAGTTGCCACAAATACAAAGGCTATGGAAATCGTTCAGGTGAGAGGTGGAGGTCCTCCCTCCTGTGCTTCTCTGGCTATCTATAGTATAGGAAAGGATTAGATTTCCCCAGCTCATCCCAGATCCACATGTGATCCTAATGGGCATAATTAGTGCACCCTTACACAACATGGGACCCACCACTCAAGTCTGACAACACATGAATTGGACTTTCTTTATTCAAGGAGACACTTTCATTGATTCTGTGTGTAGATGTTTGAAATAAAAGTTTCCAGAGCCCTACTCTCAATTACTTTTTGTTTGTTTGTTTGTTTTGTTGTTTGTTTGTTTTGAGACACACACAGTCTTGCTCTGTCACCAAAGCTGGAGTGCAGTGGCATAATCCTGGCTCACTGAAACCTCCGTGTCCTGGGTTCAAGCGATTCTCCTGCCTCAGCCTCTCGAGTAGCTGGGACTACAGGCGTACACAACCACTCCCAGCTAATTTTTTTTTTTTTTTTTTGTATTTTTAGTAGAGATGGAGTTTTGCTATGTTGACCAGGCTGGTCTCGAACTCCTGAGCTCAAGTGATCCGCCCACCCCAGCCTCCCAAAATGCTAGGCTCACAGCACACCATGCCTGGCCTTAATTATTCTTAATCAGGGTGGACTGTGATGCTTCTCCCTGGGGTAGAAGTGAATCTGGAGGAAGGCACAGCATTGGAGATATTGCCAAGATGGGCAGCTGATGGAATACAAGAGATGCCTGGGCAGATGAGTATGTGGGCTTGAATTTTAATCCACGAACAGGTGAGAAGTGCAACGCACATTGTAATTTCAGTTCCTTCAACTTAAATATCATTCTGATTCACTGTCCTACATCTTAGATCAACTTGTATAAATGGTAAAGTCCATTGGAACTGACTCACAGTGAAAAGCAAATACTGTTGCTAACTGAATTATGTTGGAGCACCTACTGAGAATATGATGGGGAAGGGATAAAGGAGGAGCAGATCTCAAAGCTGCATAGTTCCTGGGATACACAGCAGGGTGAACCTGCTGTTGCTGGTAGGAAACTGCATTTTCCCAAAAGGCCTTGACTCTCCAGGGTGAGGTCCTCGGTCTGCAACTCTGAGCAGAAATCCTTGCTCCAGTAGCTGCAGTAGCCCAGGAAGCAGCGGCAGGCCCTGGCTTTCTCGTGTTGGGTAGCCTGCTCCATTGAGGTGGTCTCAGTGGTCTTCCTTCTGCTCTTGCAGCCAAGTTCTCGGGTTCAGGGGTTGGCTTCTGATGGCCTTCCGCCCCTGGAAAATGCACCACTCCAGAGAAGCTCTGAATAGAAGCACTTCACAGGCCTGACTACCCGCAAAAGACATTTTTTAACACAGATAGCTTCCAGGGGAAAAGGGCACACAGCCTTTCACCTTGAATTGGGTGTGATTGTGGAGATTGATCCCCAGAGACTTGGCCCTCCCCCACTTCCCACCCCCTTCTATCCACCCTCCCCCACCTCATCCCTGGAGGCTCTCTGAGGGTCAGTCCAGGCCACTCGCTCACTCTATGGTGGGAAACCCATCAGCAGGTAGCAAAGTGCCTCACTGTCATCCCAAATGCAGTGCTAAGTGCAGTGCTGGATGCAGTTGCAGACCCAGACGTGCTAAGGAGACTGAAGGAAGATTGTGACCCATACCACCAGCAGTTTACGTTGAATTGATAATTTCAGAAATCAAATGATCTGGGGATGCACCATTATAGTATATTGTATTTGTGTGTGTTTAAAAAGACCAATTAAGCTGGGCATGGTGGTGCACGCCTGTGGTCCCAGTCTCAGGAGGCTGAATTGGGAGGATGGCTTGCATTCCTGCCTGGGCAACAGGGCAAGATCCTGTCTCTTAAAAAATGGTAAAAACTTAAAAATAAAAAAAGACCAATCAGCTAAACATGTTTTAAATATCACAATTCCCATTTCTTCATTAAAAAAAAAAAAAAAAACAAACAAACCTCAAATAATGAAACCTGTCTGACATTCTCTCGTCATCTAGGACGCTTGCTTCTCCCTCACCCACTCATCCCTAAGGAACTTGTCCATTCATCTCCTTAAACAGGAAAAAGAAAAAAGAAAGCAATAGTTTGACCAGCAGGGTGCAGCAAGAGACAAAGAATAAGACAATCGATTTAACTTCCCCAGCCTCCAACTTTGTCTGAAATCCTGGATTAGAATGGTTTAAATTGGGAAAAAGATGGTGGAGGAGTGGGGATGGAATCCAAACCACAGAATCCAAATTCATAAAGTTAAGTGGATGCAGAACTTGCTGGAACAAGATTTACGGAGGACAATAGCCAGACAGTCATTTTTTTTTTTTTTTTTTTTTTTTTTCTTGAATTCTATGGAGGAAGGTCACCCAGCATATATTTAAAGAGAACCTGGCTCTCTTTGACGATGTCCACGAACTCAGTAACAAACATGTAATTTGGGAAATATCCTACAGATAAAGATGAAAGAAAGTGGTTCCCTTTGAATATTCACCCCACAGTGAATTGGAAATGTGGGTCTCTGATGGGCCAGGAGTACCTGGGCAGCTGGGGTGTCTGGCATCCAGCCCTGGGCATCTCGGGACCCACCTGACCAGGTCAGGAGAATTGAAAGATGCTGGGAAGAAATATGGGTGGGCCTTGTGGCCCTGGACGGAATATCTTACTTCCTGAAGAATCCTTAATGTGTATTAAAATGTCAACCCAGATACAAAGAAACGTGGACCCTAAAGAAGAGAGTAAGGGGACACAGGAAAGGAAATTGTGGTCGTGGGAGGCTTCTTCATGAGAAATGTTTATTTGGGGTCCTAGGCTGAAATGGTGGAATTAAAAGTCCTGTAGCCTTCAGGACACGTGAGCTTGTGCCTATTACAGGGACTTTATATTAGTTTCCTAGGGCTGCCATAACAAAAGTACCACCAACGGGGTGGCATGTGACAACAAAAAATTATTCTCTCACAGTTCTGGAGGCGAGAAGTCCATAACCAATGTGTTAGCAGTCTACGTTCCTCCAAAGCCCCTAAGGTAGAATTCTTCTGTATTAGTCTGTTTTCACACTGATATAAATAATTATCCGGGTTGGGGCGGGGGGCCAGGATGAGTGGGTGGCTAGAAACAGCTGTGATCGGAGGTTCCATCAAAAAGAACCATAATAAGTGTGTGAGCACTTCACTGGCAACCAGGGTATCTGGGTTCTCTCATCAGAACTGACTAGGCGGCTGGAATGATCCACAGAGAGGAAGAGCAGTGTGATGCGGCAACCCACTTAAGAGCTTCCAGGGGCAGGGAAGTCCCCACCTGCCAGCCAAGGAAGGCAGTGAGTGAGCTGCTACCCTGCTGGGGAAACAGTGTTTTCTTCCACGGAACTGTGCAACTCATGGATTGGAAGATCCCACTTGGGAACCCACACCACCAGGGCCTAGCATCCTAATCCCGGATCCTCACAGATTCTCATCAGCCTCTGGGCTGGAATCTGCTTAAGCCTACAGAGCTCTGAGCTCCAGAGGGGAGAAGTGACCAGCACCACAGCTGTGGCTAGCTTCTGTCTAAGCCCTTCGAGCCCCTTGGGGGAGGGGCAGCAGCCAGCCCTGGGACGCACAACCACCTAACACACTAAGCTTCCTGGGCCGGGGAAGGACAGTATCCATCTCTACGGCTCCAGGCTGTGCTTTTCTCCTGCTGGAGCCCGGGAAGCTAGATGGCTTGGTCCCAAGATGTATCCCCCACAGCCCAACACACCGGCTGTGGCAGACTGTAGCCAGAGGCTTCTTCAGGCCTGACCCTGACTCATCCTTCATCACTGGGTAGGGCTTCCCTGCAGGAACTGCAATAACTCCAGCCAAAGACTCAGGGACAGAACCCAGATCTCCCTGGGCCTGAGTCCCTAGTGGGAGAGGTGGCTGCAGTCTCTGCGGACCAGCAGACTTAGCCTTTCCTCCTGGTAGTTCTGAAGGATCCAGGCAGCCCAGACAAGTGGGTTTCCCCCAGCGAAGCACACCCGTTCCACCAAAGTGCAGTCAAAGTGCTTCGTTAAATGGATCCTGGTCCCCATGCCACCCAACTGGGTGAGATTCTCCAACAGGGATGTCAGACTCCCTATACAGGAGCAATCCTACTGGCATCAGGTCAGTGCCCTTCGAGGTCAGAGATACCAGAAGAAGGAGCAGACACCCATCTTTGCTGTTCTCCAGCCTCTTGGGTATCTCTGGGCATGGAAGTGAACCAGATAAAGAGGGCCTAAAGTGAACCCCCAGGAAACTGCAGCATCCCTACAGAAGAGGGACCTGACCATTGAAAGGAAAACAAACAAACAGAAAACAACAACACCAGCATCAACAACAACAAGAAATACCCACAAAAATCCCATCCAAGGATCAGCAGCCTCGAAGATCAAAACTAGACAAACTTATGAAGATGAAAAAGAATCAACAAAAACAAGGCGGAAAACCCAAAAGGCCAGAGTGTCTCTTCTCCTCCAAATGATTGTAATGTCTCTCCAGAAAGGGCACAGAACTGGGCAGGGGATGAGATGGACAAATTGAGGTGGAGAAGTAGGCTTCAGAAGATGGGCGATAAAAAACTACACTGAGCTAAAGGAGTGTGTTCTAACCCAATGCAAAGAAACGAAGAACCTTGGTAAAAAGAGGAATTGCTAACTAGAATAACCAGTTTAGATAGGAACATAAATGACCTGATGGAGCTGCAAAACACAGCACAAGAACTTTGTGAAGCATACACAAGTATCAACAGCTGAATCAACCAAGCAGAAGAAAGGATATCAGAGTTTGAACACCACCTTGCTGAAATAAGACATACAGACAAGACTAGAGGAAAGAGAATGAAAAGGAATGAAAAGAGCCTCAAAGAAATATAAAAAGACCAAATCTATAGTTGATTGGAGTACCTGAAAGAGATGGGGAGAACAGAAATAAGCTGGAAAACACACTTCTGGATATTATCCAACAGAACTTCCTTAGCCCAGCAAGAGAGGCCAACATTCAAATTCAGGAAATACAGAAAATACCACTAAGATCAACTCCAAGACATATAATCATCAGATTCTCCAAGGTCGAAATACATGAAAAAATGTTAAGGGCAGCCAGAGAGAAAGGCCAGGTCACTAGGCTTTCCCTACAAAGGGAAGCCCATCAGACTAACAGAAGACCTCTTAGCAGAAACTCTACAAGCCAGAAGACATTAACTGGGGGCTAATATTTGGCATTCTTAGAGAAAAGAATTTTCAACTCAGAATTTCATATCTAGCCAAACTAAGCTTCATAAGTGAAGGATAAATAAAATCCTCTCCAGACAAGCAAATACTGTGGAATTTTGTTACCACCAGGCCTGCCTTTCAAGAGATCCTCAAAGAAGCACTAAATATAGAAAGGAAAAACTCATACCAGCCACTGCAAAAACACACCAAAATATGAAGACCAATGACACTATGAAGAAACTGCATCAACTAGCGTGCAAAATAACCAGATAGCATCATGATGACAGAATCAAATTCACACATAAAAATACTGACCTTAAACATAAATGGGCTAAATGCCCCAATTAAAAGACACAGACTGGCAAATTGGATAAAGAGTCAGGACCCATTGGTGTGCTGTATTCAGGAGACCCCACTCATGTGCAAAGACACACATAGGCTCAAAATAAAGGGATGGAGGAAAATTTACCAAGCAGATGGAAAGAAAAAAAAAGCAGGAGTTACAATCCTAGTCTCTGACCAAACAGACTTTAAACAACAAAGATCAAAAAAGACAAAGAAGGGTATTACATAATGGTAAAGGGAACAATTCAACAAGAAGCACTAACTCTTCTAAATTTATATGCACCCAATACAGGACCACCCAGATTCATAAAACAAGTTCTTAGAGACCTACAAAGAGACTTAGACTCCCACACAATAATATTAGGAGACTTTAACACCCCATTGTCAATATTAGATTAGACATATCAACAACACAGAAAATTAAGAAGGATATTTAGGACTTGAACTCAGCTCTGGATCAAGTGGACCTAACAGACATCTACAGAACACTACACCCCATATCAAAAGAATATACATTATTCTAAGTGCCACATGGCACCGCTTATTCTAAAACTGATCACATAGTTGGAAGTAAAACACTCCTCAGTAAATGCAAAAGAATTGAAATAATAACAGTCTCTCAGACCACAGTGCAATTAAATTAGAACTCAGGATTAAGAAATTCACTCAAAATCACACAATTACATGGAAACTTAACAACCTGCTTCTGAATGACTCCTGATAAATAATGAAAATAAGACAGAAATCAAATCTTTGAAACCAGTGACAATGAAGAGATAACATACCAAAATCTCTGGGACACAACTAAAGCAGTGTTAAGAGGGAAAATTATAACACTACCTCAGAAATGCCTACCTCAGAAAGCTAGAAAGATTTCAAATCAACACCCTAGCAACACAATTAAAAGAGCTAGAGAAGCAAGAGCAAACTAATCCAAAAGCTAGCAGAAGACAAAAAATAACTAAGATCAGAAAAGAACTGAAGGAGATAAAGACATAAACACCCCTCAAAAAAATCAATGAATTCAGGAGCTGTTTTTTTGAAAAAATTAACAAAATAGATAGACTGCTAGATAGACTAATAAAGAGGAAAAGAGAGAATAATCAAATAGACACAATAAAAATGATAAAGGGGATATCACCACCGACCCCACAGAAATACAAACTACCATCAGAGAAGACTATAAACACCTCCATGCAAATAAACTAAGAAATCTAGAAAAAATTGATAAGTCCCTGGACACATACAGCCTCCCAAGACTAAACCAGAAAGAAGTCAAATCCCTGACTGGACCAATAGCAAGTTCTGAAATTGAGGCAGTAATTAATAGCCTACCAACCAAAAAAAGCCCAGGACCAGATGGATTCACAGCTGAATTCTACCAGAAGTACAAAGAGGAGCCGGTACCATTCCTTCCAAAACTTTCCAAACAATTGAAAAGGAGAGACTCCTCCCGAACAAATTTTATGAAGCCAGCATTATCCTGATACCAAAACCTGGAAGAGACATGACAAAAAAAGAAAACTTAGGGCCAATATCCCTGATGAACATTGATGCAAAAATCCTCAATAAAACACTGGCAAACTGAATCCAGCCGCACCTCAAAAAACTGATGCAGATGCAGAAAAGTCCTGTGATAAAATTCAACATCCCTTCATGTTAAAAACTCTCAATAAGCTAGGTATTGATGGAATATGTCTCAAAATAATAAGAGCCATTTATAACAAACCCACAGCCAATATCATATTGAATGGGCAAAAGCTGGAAGCATTCCCTTTGAAAACCAGTACAAGATAAGGTTGCCCTCTTTCACCTCTCCTATTCAACATAGTATTGGAAGTTCTGGCCAGGGCAATCAGGCAAGAGAAAGATATAAAGGATATTCAAATAGGAAGAGAGGAAGTCAAATTGTCTCTGTTTGCAGATGACATGATTGTATATTAAAAAAAAAAAAAAAAAAAAAAAAACATAATCTCAGTTCAAAAACTCCTTAAATTTCAGCAAAGTCTCAGGATACAAAATCAATGTGCAAAAATCACAAGCATTCCTTTACACCAACAATAGACAAGCAGAGAGCCAAATCATGAATGAATTCCTATTCACAATGACTACAAAGAGAATAAAATACCTCAGAATACAGCTAACAAGAGACGTAAAAGACCTCTTCAAGGAGAACTACAAACCACTGCTCAAGGAAATAAGAGAGGACACAAACAAATAGAAAAATATTCCATTATCATAGATAGGAAGTATGAATATCATGAAAATGGCCATACTGCCCAAAGTAATTTATATATTCAATGCTATTCCCATCAAACTACCATTGATATTCTTTAGAGAATTAGAAAAAAAACTACTTTAAATTTCATACAGAATCAAAGAAGACCCCGTATAACCAAGACAATCCCAAGCAAAAAAAAAAAAAGCAAAGCTGGAGGCATCATGCTACCTGACTTCAAACTATACTATGACACTACAGTAGCCAAGACAGCATGGTACTGGTACCAAAACAGACATATAGACCAATGGAACTGAACAGGGACCTCAGAAATAGCACTACACACGTACGACCATCTGATCTTCGACAAACCTGACAAAAACTAGCAATAGGGAAAGGATCTCCTATTCAATAAATGGTGCTGGGAAAACTGACTAGCAATATGCCTAAACCTAAAATTGGACCCCTTCCTTATACCTTATATAAAAAAGAGGCACTTCTGAAAAAATACAGCAGATATTACTTTTAAAAAGAAACTGGAATCCTTCCTTCCACCTTATGCAAAAATTAACTCAATGGATTAAAGACTTAAACATAACACCTGAAACCATTAAAAATCCTAGAAGAAAACCTAGGCAATACCATTCAAAACAGGCATGGGCAAAGACTTCATGACAAAAACACCAAAGGCAATTGCAACAAAAGCCAAAAATGACTAATGGGATCTAATTAAACTAAAGAGTTTCTGCACAGCAAAATAAACTATCATCAGAGTGAACAGGCAACCCACAGAATGGCAGAAAACTTTTGCAGTCTACCCATCTGACAAAGGTACAGTATCCAGAATGTACAGGGAATTCAAACAAATTTGCAACAACAAAAAAAAAACCCCATCAAAAAGTGGCCAAAGGATATGAACAGACAGTTCTCAAAAGACATTTGTGTGGCCAACAAACCTATTTTAAAAAAGCTCAACCTCACTAATCATTAGAGAAATGCAAATCAAAACCACAGTGAGATACCCTCTCACGCCAGTCAGAATGACAATTATTGAAAAGTCAAGAAACAACAGATGCTGGCGAGGATGTGGAGAAACAGGAACGCTTTTACACTGCTGGTGGGAATGTAAATTAGTTCAACCATTGTAAAAGACAGTATGGCAATTTCTCAAGGATCTAGAACCAGAAATATTATTTGACCCAGCAATCCAACTACTGGGTATGTACTGGGTAGATTATAAATTATTCTACTATGAAGACACATGCACACGTATTTTTATTGCAGCACTGTTTACAATAAAAAAGTCATGGAACCAACTCAAATGCCCATCAGTGATAGATTGGATTTTTAGAAAATGTGGCACATATATACCATGAAATACTACACAGCCATAAAAAGGAATGAGATCATGTCCTTTGCAGGGACATGGATGAAGCTGGAAGCCATCATCCTCAGCAAAATAACACAGGAACAGAAAACCAAACACCACATGTTCTCACTCATAAGTTGGAGTTGAACAATGGGAACACGTGGACACAGGGAGGGGAACATCACACACCAGGGCCTGTTGGAGGATGGGGAGCAAGGGGAGGGAACTTAGAGGACAGGTCAATAGATGCAGCAAACCACCATGACACATATACCTATGTAACAAACCTGCGCACGTTCTGCACATGTATCCTGGAACTTCTTTAAAAAAAAAAGAACTACCTGAGACTGGGTAATTTGTGAAGAAAAGAGATTTAATTGACTCATAGTTCCCCAGGCGGTAAAGGAAGCATGTCTAGGAGGTCTCAGGAAACTTATAATCATAGCGAAGGGGAAGGGGAAGCAAGCATGTCTTACCATCATGAAGCAAGAGAGACAGAGAGCAAAGGGGGAAGTGCCACACACTTTTATACCATTAGATCTCATGAGAAGTCACTCACTATCACCAGAACAGCCTGGGGGAAGTCCTCCCCCTGACTCAATTACCTCCCACCACATCCCTCCCCTGACACGTTCGGGTTACAATTAAACACGAGATTTGGGTGGGACACAGAACCAAAATATATCACCTTCCTTTTCTCTTCCCAGAACCTAGTAGTTCCCAGCAGTCCATGGCCTTCTTGGGTAGCAGATGCATCACTCCAGTCACTGCCTCCCTCTTGGCATGACTTTTTCCCTGTGTGTGCATCTGTGTCTGAATCTCCATCTCCTTTCTCTGATAAAGATATCAGTCCCTGGATTGAGGGCCCACACTAATCCAGTATGCCCTCATTTTAACTATTTACAACTGCAAAGACCCTGTTTCCAAATCAAGTAACATTCTGAGGTTCCAGATGGATGTGAATTTGGGGGTGATGGGTCACTGTTCAACCCAGGACGGAACAGACCCTGAACAGGAATCATGTTGTGGCAATCAAGCTAGATGATGCTGCACTCAAATCCTGTTACTTGCTCTCCCTAAGCCTTGGCTTTCTCATCTGTGAAATGGTAGCATCACCCCTAATGGGATTGGGAGTTGAATCTGAGATTATATGCCTGATGCAGTTGATGTACAACAGTGGTCCAGTGGAAAAGCCAGCCAAGCTGTGGTGGTGGAGGCTCTTTGCCCATTCACAGCCCCAAGGGACCTACCCAGACCTCACGGGACATTCCACACATCTCCCCAACTCAAGACCAATCACAGAAAGTGGAGGCTTTTAAGCAAGACAATGATTCCTCAGCCCTCAGATGACATCCAGTGGTGACCACCACGAGGGAGGAATGTAGCATTTTATCTTTGTAGCTATCTTATTTAGGACTAAGATGGGAGGTAGGTTTCCCCTATGCGGTTCTCAGCTTGACTTTTCCCTTTGGCTTAGTGAGTTTGGGGACCCGAGATTTGTCTTCTTTTCACACACCTAACCTCACTACTGGTAGGGCCCGTGCTGGCTGTAGCAATTATTTGTTTCAGAAATCTGGCATAATCAACAACCACAAATCCTGGGAGGAAGATGGGACACTGAGAGAGCTGTGCTGCAGACTTTTTGAATTAAAAAACTTCGTTTAAAGTTTTTTTACAACTTGATTTATACATATACATATATATATACACACATATATATATATAATTTCAATTTTTATTATAGATTAAAGGGTACATGTGCAGGTTTGCTACATGGGTATATTGTGTGACACTTAGGCTTGGGGTCCAAATGATCCCATCACCAAGGTAGTGGGCATGGTACCCAATAGGTGGTTTTTCAGCCCACAATCCCCTCCCTCCCCCTTCCAGTAGTCCCCAGTGTATTTTGTTCCCATCTTTATGTCTACATGTATTCAATATTTATCCCCCACTTATAAGTGACAACATGCAGTATTCGATTTTCTATTCTTGAGTTAATTTGCTTAGGATAGTGACCTCTGTCTGCATCCATGTTGCTGCAAAGGACAAGATTTCATTCTTTTTCATGGCTGCATAGTATTCCGTGATGTATATGTACCACATTTTCTTTATCCAATCCACCACTGATGGGCACCTAGGTTGATTTCATGTCTTTGCTATTGTAAATAGTGACATAATGAACACATGAGTGCATGTCTCTTTTTGGTAGAATGATTTTTCTTTTGGATATACACCCAATAATGAGATTGCTGGGTCAGATGGCAGTTCTATTTTAATTTCTTTGAAAGATCTCCAAACCGGGGGCGGAGCAAGATGGCCGAATAGGAACAGCTTCAGTCTCCATCTCCCAGCGCGAGCGACACAGAAAACCGGTGATTTCTGCATTTTCAACTGAGGTACTGGGGTCATCTCACTGGGGAGTGCCGGACAATCGGTGCTGGTCAGCTGCTGCAGCCCGACCAGCGAGAGCTGAAGCAGGGCGAGGCATCACCTCACCTGGGAAGCGCGAGGGGGAAGGGAGTCCCTTTTCCTAGCCAGGGGAACTGAGACACACAACACCTGGAAAATCGGGTAACTCCCACCCCAATACTGCGCTGTAACACCGGCACACCGGAGATTATATCCCACACCTGGCCGGGAGGGCCCCACGCCCACGAAGCCTCCCTCCTTGCTAACACAGCAGTCTGCGGCAATCTAACCGCAAGGCAGCAGCGAGGTTGGGGGAGGGGTGCCCGCCATCCCTGAGGCTTAAGTAGGTAAATAAAGCTGCTGGGAAGCTCGAACTGGGTGGAGCTCACAGCAGCTCAAGGAAACCTGCCTGTCTCTGTAGACTCCGCCTCTGGGGACAGGGCTCAGCTAAAGCACCAGAGGCCTGTCCAGACGCGAACGACTCTGTCTGACAGCTTTGAAGAGAGCAGTGGATCTCCCAACACGGAGGTTGAGATCTGAGAAGGGGCAGTCTGCCTGCTCAAGTGGGTCACTGACCCCTGAGTAGCCTAACTGGGAGACATCCCCCACTAGGGGCAGTCTGACACCCCACACCTCACAGGGTGGAGTACACCCCTGAGAGGAAGCTTCCAAAGCAAGAATCAGACAGGTGCACTCGCTATTCAGCAATATTCTATCTTCTGCAACCTCTGCTGCTGATACCCAGGCAAACAGGGTCTGGAGTGGACCTCAAGCAATCTCCAACAGACCTATAGCTGAGGGTCCTGACTGTCAGAAGGAAAATTATCAAACAGGAAGGACACCTATATCAAAACCCCATCAGTACGTCACCATCATCAAAGACCAGAGACAGATAAAACCACAAAGATGGGGAAAAAGCAGGGCAGAAAACCTGGAAATTCAAAAAATAAGAGCACATCTCCTCCTGCAAAGGAGCACAGCCCATCGCCAGCAATGGATCAAAGCTGGTCAGAGAAGGATTTTGATGAGATGAGAGAAGAAGGCTTCAGTCCATCAAACCTCTCAGAGCTAAAGGAGGAATTACGTGCCCAGCGCAAAGAAACTAAAAATCTTGAAAAAAGAGTGGAAGAATTGACAGCTAGACTAATTAATGCAGAGAAGGTCATAAACGAAATGACAGAGATGAAAACCATGACACGAGAAATACGTGACAAATGCACAAGCTTCAGTAACCGACTCGATCAACTGGAAGAAAGAGTATCAGCGATGGAGGATCAAATGAATGAAATGAAGCGAGAAGAGAAACCAAAAGAAAAAAGAAGAAAAAGAAATGAACAAAGCCTGCAAGAAGTATGGGATTATGTAAAAACACCAAATCTACGTCTGATTGGGGTGCCTGAAAGTGAGGGGGAAAATGGAACCAAATTGGAAAACACTACAGGATATCATCCAGGAGAACTTCCCCAACCTAGCAGGGCAGGCCAACATTCAAATTCAGGAAATACAGAGAACGCCACAAAGATACTGCTCCAGAAGAGCAACTCCAAGACACATAATTGCCAGATTCACCAAAGTTGAAATGAAGGAAAAAATCTTAAGGGCAGCCAGAGAGGAAGGTCGGGTTACCCACAAAGGGAAGCCCATCAGACTGACAGCAGATCTCTCGGCAGAAACTCTACAAGCCAGAAGAGAGTGGGGGCCAATATTCAACGTTCTTAAAGAAAAGAATTTTAAACCCAGAATTTCAAATCCAGCCAAACTAAGTTTCATAAGTGAAGGAGAAATAAAATTCTTT
>NC_045436.1:135923995-135948828 GCF_002776525.5 Piliocolobus tephrosceles | reverse complement strand
GGGGAGGGATTGCATTGGGGAGTTATACCTGATATAAATGATGAATTGATGGGTGCTGACGAGTTGATGGGTGCAGCACACCAACATGGCACATGTATACATATGTAACAAACCTGCACGTTATGCACATGTACCCTAGAACTTAAAGTATAATAATAAAAAAAAAAGGCAATAAACACAAAAAGCAGGGGGAGAAAAGGCAATCAGAACAACAGAAAAAAAAAAAAAAAAACCTACATCAGGTAGAAAAATGTAATCAAAGCCAACTATTTGACCCTGTAATGAACAATCTGTATGTACTCTTAATGATGTAACCATGATTTACTAACTTTGTACAGTTAGACTGAACCCACGTACAAACCTTCATTATGCACACAGAAAGCAATCTAAATGTTTCAGCCATGATGATGTTAGTGGAAAACTACAAATGGCAAAGGTAAGTGATAAAGTGAGAGATAAACCCTGCAGTAAGGAGTAAGGAGACTATTTTCATCTTATAAAGAGCAAAGTTGAGAAACAATTCCTGCACTTGATAACTCAAGAAATAATGATGTAAATATTTAAAGTTTCAAAGGTAACCAGCATAGGAAAGAAAAAAGAATATTGTAACTATTTGAGAATGAATGGCAGAAGAGCTGTTTCAGGTGAGCTAATCCCTCATCTGTCAGAGCTGGAAATTAGTAGATAATTTCTAAAACTGCTAAGGAGTATAGTGGTGTACTTACTGACATGGAGGATCCATGAAAAGAATTCAAAACAGATACTAATAATTATCCCTTCTTCCCAAGCTGAACTTGGGAAGATGTTGGCCAGAGACAGGGTGCATTGTGTTCCTTGTATAAGACACTTCCCTTTTCTTTTTTTTTTTTTTTTTTTTTTTTTTTTTTGAGACAGAGTTTTGCTCTGTCACCCAGGCTGGGGTGCAGTGGTGCAATCACAGCTGACTGCAGCCTCAACCTCCCAGGCTCAAGTGATTCTCTCACCCCAGCCTCCTGAGTAGGTGGGACTACAGGCACATGCTATCAGGCCTGGCTAATTTTTGTATTTTTCTAGAGATGGAATATCACCATGTTGCCCAGGATGATCTCGAACTCCTGTGCTCAAGTGATCCACCCACCTAGGCCTCCCAAAGTGCTGAGAATACAGGCGTGAGTCACTGCACCCAGCACCTTGTATATGATTTTTACAAAACAGTGTGCTCATGTTGCTTTGATAGATATTTGTATCCTCCTCACTCTAGGTGGCACTAGGCAGCTGGCTCAGCATCTTCCCATTCAGCCAGCCACAAGGACTGGAGCTGAGATATTGTGCATGCCCTCACATATGAAGCAAGCCTTGCTTAAGTTTAAATGCACAGCACAAAAATAATTTTCTAACTGTCAAGATTTTACACCTATAACTTCAGTCTCACATTCGGTAAAATATTGGTTTCTACTGAGAGAAGACACCAAAAACAAAATAGAAAAAATTAATCTTGTTCAACCTCTTCATCATGCATCACAAGTTCTTTCCTCTCCTGAATGGCCTCTTCTATCCACACCCAGCCCCACCACCTCCACTACCTCAGATACACACACACACACGCTCAATCTGTTCACCTTTCCAAGCCCTTTCACAATGTTTTCCCTCTCTGAGGGCCTTCTCACACCCATGCCCACCAGACACACACACACACACACACTTACACACATGCACTCACATACACATACACTGTTGATCTGTTCACACTTTCAACGCTTTTCACATTGTTTTCCCTCTCTGATAGCCCTCTCACACCCATGCTCACCAGACACAGACACACACATACAGACACACACACACTCTCACACAGACGCACACACTCTCTCAGACACTCTCTCACACAGACACACCCACACTCTCACAGACACACACTCTCTCACACAGACACACACACACACACTCACACACAGACACACTCTCACACACTCACACACACTCTCACGCACTCACACAAAGACACATACATACAGACACTTTCACACATTCACACACACTCTCACACACTCTCTTTCACACACACAATCACACAGACACACACTCTCACACAGACACACACACACACTCACACACACACTCTCTCACACACTCTGACACACACACACTCTCACATAGACACTCACACACACACTCTTGCAAACTCCTAGTCCTCTTACCATCATTTTTATGGCACTTGGCCCATGGTAGAGCCTTGAAAAAATACTTATTGTGTAAATGTGTCAGGCCATGCCCTGGTGTACATGTTTGTTTCCCCACCATGAGTGACCTCCTCAGAGCAGGACCTGTGTCTTTTCAGCTGAGATTGCATGGCAGAGTGATTTAAGGTTTACTAGCAATGAATGAAAATCTGAAAATATGTTTATGAAACTGAAAATTAGTGAATATTAAATGTAATTATGTAAATCAAAAAGATTTTGAGCTCAATAAAAATTTCATAAATGCCAATGATTTAGGCCAGGCGCGGTGGCTCAAGCCTATAATCCCAGCACTTTGGGAGGCCGAGACGGGCGGATCACAAGGTCAGGAGATCGAGACCATCCTGGCTAACACGGTGAAACCCCGTCTCTACTAAAAAAAATACAAAAACTAGCTGGGCAAGGTTGCGGGCGCCTGTAGACCCAGCTCCTCGGGAGGCTGAGGCAGGAGAATGGCGTAAACCCGGGAGGCGGAGCTTGCAGTGAGCTGAGATCCGGCCACTGCACTCTAGTCCGGGCGACAGAGCGAGACTTCGCCTCAAAAAAAAAAAAAAAAAAGCCAATGATTTAACCCACTATTCGTTCATTATTTCACTGTCATTGTGTCTTAAGTCAAATTCAGTATTTCTGAACAGAAAACAATTTTTTTTTCAAAATTACCTTTGCCATGTTTACACTTTGAAAGAAGTTTGCTTCATCCATAACTTAAGCAGGGTGTATTATTATTATTATTTTTGGTTTGATGGAATAGGCCCAAGCAAAACTAGAGTTGCTAAGAACTTGGGTTCTTGACTGAGATTATCTGGGTTCAAATCCTTTTACCATTTAATAATTGGGTATTTGGGGGTAGATGACTTGCCCTCCCTGTGCCTCCATTTTCTCAGTCTTTTAAATGGGAATAACAGTTATAAGACCTAATGTGATTATTGAGTGGATTAAATTAACTAGTGCATGTATTAGTTTTCTCAGGATGCCATAAAAAATATCGTAACAAAAAAAAAGACTGGATGGCTTAAACAATAGAAACTTATTTTCTCACAGTTCTAGAGAGTGGAAGTCTAAACTTAAGGTGCCAGTAGGGTGCGTGTCTGGTGAGTGTTCTGGCCTAGGTTTGCAGATAGCCACCTGCTTGCTTTTTGTGGTGTGTGAGCACTTTGCTGTCTCTTCTTATAAGGACACTAATCCTATCAGATCATAATCCTCCTCATTATGGCCTCATTTAACCTTAATTACTTCCTCAGAAGCCCCACCTCCAAATATAGCCACACTAGGGACCAGAGCTTCAACATGTGAATCCTGAGGAGACACAAACCCTCAGTCCATAATGGATGTAAGGCAGTTGGCAGAATACCTGGTGTACAGGGTCAATACCAGTTAACTGTTTTTGTAAGCTACTTTCTGTTCATGTGAATATACATGCTTGGAGCTCTTAGGAACAGAAAATGACAGCAGAGCCAGTAGGGACTAGAGAAAGCAGAGACTAGGTGTAGCTTCTTCCTGGTCTGAGAAGGGTCAGGAAACCAAGTGGGGGACATGCTGCACCTGTGCAGGCCAGCAACCAGGTGAGGGCCAGCCTCCAGATGCGGGTCAGCCTCCAGGTGAGGGCCCTCCAGGTGAGGGTCGGCCTCCAGGTGAAAGTCAGCCTGCAGGTGAGAGCCAGCCTCCAGGTGAGTGCCAGCCTGCAGGTGAGGGCCAGCTGGTGGGTGAGGGCCAGCCTCCGGGTGAGGGCCAGCTTCCAGGTGAAACTCAGCCTGCAGGTGAAGGCCATCCTCCAAGTGCGGGCCAGCCTGCAGGTGAGCCCCAGCCTCTGGGTAAGGGCCAGGCTCCAGGTGAGGGCCAGCCTACAAGTGAGGGCCAGCCTCTGGGTGAGGGCCAGCCTCCAGGTGAGGGCCGGCTTCTGGGTGGTGGCCAGCCTTCTGGTGGTCTCAGGGAGTCCTGAGGCATGATCTGGAGGACAATACCCACTGCTGGACCTCTCAGATTCTCTCCTGCAAATATTTGCCGTGTGTCTCACCTTAAATTGGACTCATAGACTGGACAAAAACCGCTGGAAGTTGAAGCAAGGTGGTGCTGCAAGGTGGTAATTGTGAGGGGAAAGCAGGAGCCAGGAACCATGCAAAGCAGATCAGAGCAAAGCAGAGAACCTGAAAAGAGCCAAGAGAGGAAAGAAAAGAACCAGAAGACAGGGAAGGCGGTAGGCACTGACAGGACAGCTGACAGGGGGGAGAACAGGCTCTCTGCAGAGAATGCTCTCAGCAAGCAAAACGTCAGTGCAGAGAATGGTCTAGAATTGTGTTTCACAAGGAAGCATAATGAGATTACAGAACAGTCCTCACTTGCTTTCAGCATACCCAGCATTTCTCCCTTACTTTTCTTGCTCACTGTCTCTCAGGCGGAAGAACTAAAGCTCTACATCTAAACCTGTGGAAAGTGTGCTTCAGTCTCCTAGAGGTAAGAACAGATAACCACTTAGAAAAGGCAGACTCCTGTCTAGAGATTTTTAAAGGAATGGAAGGAATCAGCATATATTTACATATAGACTACATTTTAAGTACTCTGCTGTGTGTTTAAAATATTTTATGATATTTAATTCTTACAATAACATTGATAATCCTCTAATTTTCAGATGAGGAAGTTAAGTTCATAGACACTGTTCATGACCTTAGCAAGCCCACATGTTAGGATGGAATTTATTTGAAAGCAGGTCTAACTATGAAACATAATAGTTGGAGACTTCCACACACAAAGATGTGCAAATATTAAAAGCCCACTGCCATTGTGGGAATTTTGTGTTTGCAGAATGTTTAGATAGAATAGAATTATCTGCATTTTAACAAATACTATTAATAGTAATCGACTCCAATTTTAGTGCAGTCTCGATGTTTCTTATATTTGAACTCTGAGATGGAATGAAAACCTCAGCAATTTGCCACAAAGCAAAAGGCAGTTATGATTTAAAGATTATTAATAACATAGGCTGTGTCTATGTGATACAGCTGAGGAGTCCCAGCTGATTCAAAATACATGTCTTCTAATTAAAAACAAATGCTACTCAGACAAACATAGTACAAGTTACACTCAATAGAAGAAAAGATAGTCTGAGATGGTAAAACGGCAAACATCTGGATTTGGGGGAATGGATGATTGGCTGAATTGACTTGTTCATGTTTGGACAGCTGGATTATATCACATTTACAACAGTGTCTTCTCACCAGCCTTGCCCCTGTTTCCCACCAAAGAAAAATAACTTATTTCTCCAAACCAGTCTCAGGACATGCTTCTAATCTCCACTGGTATACAGATAGTTGGGGCTAGAGGCTGTCACTTCATCAGGCCAGTGACCTGCAACCTGAGGCTCCTAGGGTTATGCAGGAAGCTGAAACGCTTCCAATCACAATTTCAGCATTTGTGAGACTTGGGCAATAAATATCTCTGTCGGCTTCTGAAAGAGCAAAGCCATGACATCTCGCTGCTGTTCTACTTCTCTTTGCTCAGAAAATGAAACAAGGTCATCAGATCCAAAGACATTTTTTATTTTCAACAATTCAAGATTCTTGTTTAAAGGGACATTTCAGAATGTCCTTGTTTTCCCTTAAGCTTTACTTGATCAGTGATTATTTGTTTGGCTTCCAGCAAGATAAAGAAATAAGAAAGAGATAAAAGGTGCGATCCTTGTTTACATACAAGAATTTTCATGGCAGCATTGCTCATTACAGTGAGAAAATGAACATAACTAAAGTATCCAATAATAAAGGGTTAAATAGATTGTAGAACATTCATACTTTAGAGCTATTAAAAATTGTGCTTTTAGAGAAACCTTTAATGGCATAGAAAAACATTCACAGGAAAATTATGGTGACCTAAATGTGCAGGGGGGGGTCATTCTAGAGAGAAAACAGAAAAGAAGAGAGAAAGAGGAGAGAACGGGGAGTCGTGAAAGGTAGGCAGAAGAATTTAGATTTGATCAACTATTTCAGTGGGAAGGACTGTCAGTTCCACAGTAACAAACTAATGGAATTAAATGGGGTTTGCATGTATCTTTAGGTGAACTGGAAGTAAGAAAGACTGGAAATATGGACCCCAGGCAGGAGGTTGCTGCAGTAACAGAGGCCTGTGGTGGTAAAGACTTGGGCTATAGCAGTGTGGACAGAGAGATGGTGATGAAGGTGGTAAGATGTTAACACAGTACGTAGTTGTATATAGGTGATGGTAGTGGCAGTTATGGAGGTGATGATCGAGGGACTGGTGATGGCCATGGTGATGATGATGACAGTGGTGGTAAGTATCGGTGGAACAAGAAGAGGAATAAATGGCTCCTATGTTTGCTTAGAGAAACCAGCCTGTTCTGAGCAGCACCTATCTGCCTCCCTGCCACATTTTGCTTCTCTCAATGGCTTTGAACTAACAGACAAACTTTAGCCATCTAAGTACCACCCTCACAGTTGTAACATATTCATGTACTACCTGTACTATTGTTTGCTTCTTCAAGTCACCTACTTTTTGAATTCAAGAAATATTATTTTTAAAAGGAGATTTCTGTGTATTGTTACTAATGTGAAATTTATTTTTGAAAGGGAACACAATTATTTATTATTGTAAATGGAAAATGATATATCACTTGGCATACATCGAAAATGTTAGCAAAAATTAAAAACTGTAAAAACAAAACTTTGTTATGAAATTTTTATGTGCTGAAGACTCTGACCCTGAGATCTGCTCTTTCTTTGTTAAAAAATGAAGATTGTGAGTGTTAGAGAAGCATTAAAAGCGTAATAGTACTAAACCAAAACTTTCCTTTTCATGAAATCTAAAGGACTAGAAGAGGATTAAAAGGGAATGGCTTTTTCAGTATGTAGCAAAATGTTATTTAATGGCACATCTGTGTGTCATCTAAAATCACCTAGAATCATGTCCCATGGTTTGGAAACACTGTTCTAGGGAAAGATTGTTTATCTTCATCTGGAACCCCGGGGACTCATTTATCTTAGGAGCGATGAACCCATGAGGGAAGAGACCATGGGCAGAGAGAAAAGAGAAAGGAGGGAGATGGGGAGACAAAAGGGCAGGCTCTGTTGAAGCAGCAAAGGCCCTGAGAGCTGGAGCCAGGTGGTTGGTAAACATACCCCGGTTTAGAATTTTTACATCACAAAAAATTAGCAAGAAAGAAACCATAAATAATCACGTAAGTATGTTAAGGAACTGAAAGAGGAAAAGAACTTCAATACCATGACCTTTGTAAGATGTCCACATAAACAAACGAATTGGCACAGGCCAACTCACAGAAGGCCATCTGGGAAGTGGTGGTGTGACTGAGATGTTGTCATTTGTAGAAATGTAAAAGTGCTATATTTCTTTTCGATCTGGGAAAAAAAAAATCTTGACATATGTCTCCCAATTTATGTGGCTGATTTCCTATACTTTCAATAATGTTTTCCCTCTGGTAAGTTGGTAAAAGCGTGCTTGGGTTTCTTTGTGTCCTCCCCTACTCTCCACAGATGTTTACATAAATATTCTCACTTTTATCCTCAAAACAGCTCTAAGACATGAGTAATACTACCCCACTCTTACAGAGATCTGAGGCTCTTAGCGGTAAAGTAAGTAACACAGCCAGTGAGCGCTTAGATTCATCTGTGACTCCCCATTTCTTTTTTTAAAAAAAATTTTACTTTAAGTTCCAGGATACATGTGCAGAATGTGCAGGTTTGTTACATAAATATACATGTGGCATGGTGGTTTGCTACACCTATCAACCCTTCATCTGGGTTTTAAGCCCCGTGTCCGTTAGGTATCTGTCCTAATGCTCTCCTTCCCCTTGTCCCCCACTCCCCAACAGGCCCCAGTGTGTGATATTTCCCTCCCTGTGTCCATGTTCAACTCCCACTTATGAATGAGAACATGTGGTGTTTGGTTTTCTGTTCCCGTGTTAGTTTGCTGAGAATTATGGCTTCCAGCTTCATCCATATCCCTGCAAAGGACATGAACTCATTCTTTTTTATGGCTGCATAGTATTCCACAATGTATATATGTCACAGTTTCTTTATCCAGTCTATCATTGATAGATATTTGGGTTGGTTCCAACTATTGTAAATAGTGCTGCAATGTGACACCCCATTTCATGCCTTCACCATTATCCCTCTTGCTCCTAGGTAAAGTGGCTTGATCTTTGGTGATTTAAAAAAAAAAAAAATTCTCTTCTTTGTACTCATAAAACTCCTATTCTTTGCTCAGCATTACCACTAGGTAAAAAAAAAAAGCATTGCTCTTCAATGTGATGGTTATGCTATACCCAATTATGAAACTGCACACAATCTTGGATAAGTGGGAAGAAAGCACATGCCCACCACCAGGTCCAAATAAGATCCAGAAAACCCACTGAGCCATTGGCTTCTTAGTACTAGAGTTTCCACACTTCCACACTCCGTATACACTTTTCTTTAAAAGAGGTTGTTATTCAGGAACTGGAAAATATTTTTTGGTTTGATAAATAGATGTTAGTGTCCTCAGATCACATTTATCAAGTTCCCACACAAGCCTGTGAAAGCTGCAATATTGTTTAATTTGCATGACAATTAATTAGTGGCTTAAATGTTAATAAATACCTTAGGAGTACCTCAAAAGAATATGCCAAATAAATGTCTGAGATAGATTCAAGAGAAAGTCCTGGGGTTATAATCATCACAGAGGGATTGAGCCACTTCCTGTGTTGCAAGGTAATTTTTACTATCCCCGGGGCACTATTTAAAATACTCATGAAGCAAATGTAATATCACGTAATGATTTGCCTTCTGTCCATCCACACTGCTCTACTAGACGACTTTTCTTCTTATTCCTGAAGGTACCACACAATGTGAGAGTTCAGTCAATGAGCCAATGTTTAGGGACTGGACATGTGCCCAGATCTGTTTTCACAGAGGCTCCAGTTTTCCCAGTTTGGGTGAATGAGTAGATCATCACAAATGATTCACCAGGGTGGTATATGAATGTATGAATGGGGACCAAGAGGACAGATTTCTATTTCCACTTTTGCTAACAAGCTGGGTCTTGTGAGATGTATTAGTTTTCCTCTATCAAATGAGACAATTGGTTAGGGTCCCTCCACTTAGAAAGCAAACTAACATAAAAAAACAAAAAAAAAAATGAATTTATGATTCTGTTCTTTGGAGCTTGAATGTTGATATAGAAAGATCTGTAAAGTGCATCGCTTCTCTGTGTGAACTACCATAGCGAAGCTGAAATGATACAGAGATTTTGTGACTCATCTGATCTACAATAAGCTGGAGAAATGTCATTGCCAAGCATTCACTGGGCATGGTCATTGCTTGTTCCACTATAGGGTTCATAGAAGTAGGAGGAAGTAAGTTGCAAGTTCTTGACTGGAATCTGGTTCCTCCAATTCCACTTTAGACTCGACCTCATGTAGTCATCTTAGGTTTACTTCATGAGCTAATGTGTTAGTCAGTTTACAAATGAGCCTTGGGAACGCAGGTTATTTTATAAATTGATGCTCTCTGCTGAATTTAGAGTTACGAAAACATGTGTTCCTGAATCAGCACATCCTCACCAGGCTGCAACGTTGACCTCCATTGTTAAGCTGGACACCAAGATTAAGTTCTACCTAGGTGTCAAATATATGAAGAGGGAAGGGTATTCATTAGAATTAGGTGTGGTCAAAAGACACCCCCACCCCACCACACATACACACAAGCGTTGCTTTAAACAAGATTAAAGTATATTTCTCTTTCAGGTAAATAGAGACTCTCCATGTGCAGAAGAGTTAACACAGCAGGCCTGAGGCTGTTCTCCTTAGAAAGGGTTGCTTGCAAGGTCAGCCTTGACTGGCATCTGGGAATACAACTCTTGGGGTGACCTTAGTCAACAATTAGCTGATATTGGGAAACAACTAACAGTCTGCCACAACATGTACTATTTTCCAATAGATGAGGTGATTTTTAAAAATTTGGGATCAAACATTAAACACAGTACCAAGACTGCTTTCCTTGTGGCATTCTGGAATTTTGGTACATGGCTAGACAGAGGGTATCTAACATGACACCAGCTCCTGCCTGGGTTTCTCTGTGCAGAAACATCACACACAAGTTGCTGCATTTTTGTTGATGGTGGAAGAGTGAGCTCCTCGCGGGAGTCAGAGAGCATAAGGAGTCCTGCACATGGATTCCTCCAGGCCCTGTTTATGTGCTTTCCCCCTGTGATCTAGCCATGTATCCTTACCACATTGCTATATAAACCTTAGGCATGAGTGCAATGACATGCTGAGTCCTTCTAGTAAAACCTTGAATGTGGGGGTGGTCTTGGGGAGCCTGAAACAGTTTAGGACCAATATGGCAGCTCCACAGTGACAGGCACCCTGGCTCTTGCCACCTTGTGGTCTGCTATCTTCAAATGCATCTGGACCTTGTAGTCCAGGATGGCTCTTTTTTATACCCTACATTCTCACTAACAGAGATAAGAAAAGGGAAGCCCTCATTACACACCACTGTTTAAATATAATTCCTAATTGTTATAGAACACAATTGCATCCCATTGGCCAGAATTTAGTCAGATGGCCATATCCAGCTGCAAGGGAGGCTGGGAAATGTCTTTATTCTGGGCAATCCTGTGTCCAGCCAACATCCTGGAGTTCTCTACTGAGAAAGGAGAAAATGGGTACTGGAGGATAACTAATAGTCTCTGCCACAGAAGGCAAGAAAATGGTGGGGAATTATTTTTTTAATTGAATCAAGTAAAGGATCTTTATGCCAGTAAGCAAAATTAATTAAACAGCTCAAAATATTACATCAGTTTTAGGCTGAATCTCCTAAAAAGTGTAAAAGGGGCAGGATTTTGCCTATAAAAAGATTTATTCTGGGACCAGTGATGAGCTGCTAAATCATTTGCAAGCTGTTAAATGATTTACATATGGACGGAATTGAGAATTCCCGGACATTGGGTTCCTACCACTTTCCTCACTCTCCCTCTCACCTGATTTTCTCAATATTTCTAAAAATAAAGCATTTGAATGGAAATATTTAGGCCAAATTAAAAAATCAAGGCTATGAGACTTGGTTTTCTATACATCTCTGAAAACACCTACTACACAGAACTGTACCAAGTCAGCATACTATAACTCTTGTCCTCAAGGAATTTTCAACTTAGTCCATGATCATATTAAATATTGTGATATCTTTTATGTAAACACAATAGTACCAACCATGCACAGATGCATCAGTTATTAACCTGAAGATTTATGGATGGGCTTCGTGAAGTTGTATGCACATTCCTGAAATGGTGTACAAAATTATTTTGTAAACATATTTTTTTCTGTCAATTTTGTCAGTTGCTCAAAGGAGTCTGGGAAACTCAAAGTTAAACTATTGCACTCATAGTTTAACTTCTGATTGTCCAGAGATAATACATATGCTGTGGTCCATTCATGCTGAAGTCCCAGTGTCCTAGAAACTGGTGGTGAGGGGAAATTTACCAGCCATCCAGAGCCAGAGGGATAAGCTGGACAAGAAGCAGAGCAAAATAGCAGGCCTTAGTGGGTTAGATTGAGCTGGGTCTTAATTATAGAGTAGCTCTACCAAACAACACATTCTCTTAGAACAAGTCATACCTAAATAACATATCTGACTTTCATCTAAGATGGCTTGTAGTCACCCAAATCAACAGCCAATGCCAATCCAGGGACATCCATTTTACATATAAATCCAATGCATCTTTGCCTAGGCCTCCTGTAACGGTCTCACATCCTAAGTGTGACTTCTGCTGTTTCCTGGTGAGGACTACGATGAATGACAGGAGCAATTAGAGCAAAATTCAGAAGCCCGAGTTCAAACAGGTAGTACACCACATCTACTTAGGAATCTTTCAGTAGCCAAGGGCAATGAGCCCTGATAACGAACAATAAAATCTGTGTGTTTTAGAATATGGGTGATGAGATTTCTCACATTTGTTTTGTGTATTTCCTTCACTTGATTGGAAGGTTGCAGGGCACATGTCATGGTGATAGGACCCATTTTGCTCAGCCATGGGAAAGCAGACTTATTCTCATAAGATTAGAAGTTTGGATGTAAGAGTGATTAAGGACTCTAACCATGTGATGTTAGGTATATGCAGAATGCAGTCTGCATCTGAAGGCTGCAGCAGACTTTTAAAGCAGGAGGAACAGTCAGATGACACTGTTTAGAGATTGAGCCTCATAATGCCGGAAGGCAAATAGGCCTTTTTCCAGAATGCTTTGGGGGCAAGCCATCATAACATGCAGTTTTTATAGATCTGGAATGTGGCAGTTTAGACACTCTAGGAAATGTTGACTAGTGCTCTTGAATTATGGAAATTACATTAATGAGTAAATAATTTAGGCTACCAAAAAACTACAGTGACTCAAATGAGATAGTAGTTTCTTGCTAACTGCTCAGTGGTAGATGGGTGGCCAGAATAGCACTCCACCAAATTGTCCAGGGACCTAGGCTCTTTCTCCCTTGTTGCTCCATCTTATCAGGGAAGACCACCAGCAGCAGCACCTCATTCCAGCTTCCAGGAAGGGGAAAAGAGAGAATGTAGAGAACAGGCACTCTCTCTTGAAGGATGTGATACCCAGGCAGCTCGCAGTACTCTGCTCACATTCCATCCTGGAGAAAAGCACAAGGTCACACCTAGCTGCAAAACAAGCTTAGAGATGGAAGTCATAGCCATGTGCTCTGCTGAAATTGTCCAGGGGTAGGAGGGAGTCTGCTCCATTATTAGAATTTTTAAAAGGAGAGTGGATTCTGGGGAAGAAGGATCATGGTTGATATGAGATAGTTAAATATCCAACATGCCAAAACTGCTCATGCCAGTTAATGCCAGGAAAAAAATCACCGCCACACTACTAGTACTTCTTTGATCCTGTTGTATGCATTCTCCTAGGAGGAGCCTTCATCTTCAGGGAATCACTCTGCCACAGTGTGATTCTCTTTCATAGAATTAACCCAAGGCAGTAGAGCATCCTAGAAAGAGCATGGGCTTTTGAGTGAACCAGAAACCTCTCATTCCTGTGTCGCTTACTTAAATCTGTGTAATTTTGAACATATTACTCTACCTCAATAAACTTCAGCTTTCCTAACTGTAAAACAGGAAATACAATATGTAATAATACCATTGGACTATGGAGATTAAATCATTGTTATATATGTTCACAGTGCCTGATACATAGGGGAAGAAAGTGTATGTGTGTGTCTATATATGACTTTTACCAGGTTATACTGAAAGGAAGGAGACACAGAAAAGATTAATGATCAAGGTTGCATTGACCTTGAAAACTGAAATGAAAAATAACTTTGCCTTATAAAAATTCCATTTGGTCTGTGTCCTTAACTAGAGGACACACTCATTTCGGAGAAGGAAAAGGCAAAATGCTTCCCTTCTATTAATAAGGCAGTGAACAGTAACTCCAGCACTTTGGGAGGCCAAGGTGGGCAAATCACACTTCAGCTCAGGGGTTCAAGACCAGCCTGGGCAACATGGCAAACCCCATCTCTACAAAAAATACAAAAATTACCCAGGCATGGTGGTGTGTGTTTGTGGTCCCAACTGCTCAGGAGGCTAAAGTAGGAGGATCCCCTGAGCCTAGGAAGGCCAAGGTTGCAGTGAGCCATGATCACACCACTGTGCTCTAGCCTGGGCAACAGAATGAGACTGCCTCATAAAGAACAAAAAACTGGCAGCGGTTGTGCCGTCTAAGATGCTGTCAAATAAAGAATTGAGAGCACCGATGTTAATGTTACACTGAAAATTTTGGACAGAGCTTCACCAGGAATATTAAGAGTTTGAAGTGAATGTTTCTTTCTTCATCTTTTCTGTTTCTCCGAACTCTGCTCCTTCCAGGCCCAGTTTATATGCAGATTCCTCCTTGATGAAGTCTTCCCCATTCCCTGCAGGCAGAGGGAATTGCTTGTCTCACTGTAGTCCACAAACTGTCTTCTACTCCTTTCAAGTCCTGCTGCCTTATGTGACTGTTGGTAGCTTACTTGTCTGTATCCTCTAAAAGATTATATGCAATTTGAGGGCAAAGACCTCATTTTATATTCATCATTGTCTCCCTTCCTTTCAACCCCTAGTATAAAACATCACACATAGCACATGCCAAATAATCAGGCTGCTTAATGAATAAATGAAAGAATTCCTACTTGGCCACTCCAGCTCAATGTTCCAGTGACTGTATATTCTGACTAAAAAGAATGATTCGTTTTCTGACAAAGGAACATATTGAGGATAAAGAAACGATGGTTTTAAATCTTAGTTGTTCTGGGGAAATCGGAAACATTTGGTTATATTCAAAAGTCATGCATCTCTCAGTGAAGTAATATAGCTCTAAGTTTTGTTTATCTTAAGCAAGTCATTTAACCTTTAGAGCTTTGCATTCTTCCTTAACCCAATGTGGGTAGTAATACTTGACCTGCCTGCTACACAGGGTCACTGTGATGATGAAAAAATGAAATCACAACGTGGGTGAAATCTCTCTGGGAAATTCTAAATCACTATAAGATCTGAGGTCATAGTTGTAAAAGTTGCTTTCCATTTTATGGAACACAAAAGTGAAGCTCCAAATTTTGACCTTCTGGCACCACAACTACATAATCCTTCAAGGCCCAGGCTAACATTGCTTATTTTGGAGGAGTAACCGCTCATCTCTCATTACTTAAAAGTTTCAAGACTCAGAGGTCACTTAATAAACAATTCCAGGTTAATCTCACAAATCATAGAATTAGATGATCTGACTTAACCTCTCATTTTACCTCCTAGAGATCAAATCTGCTGTTTCCTTTTCTATCATGGACAGACTCTCCTCTCTCACTTTCTGCCCCAGAATGTACAATAATCTACAATCTTGAAAGGAAACTCTACAAAAATAAAGTTTAACTGGAATGATGAATGAGGGCCACCCTCATTGTTAACGTGTTATGTTTCTGCATAAATTTAAGATATGGTCTGGTTTCCTGAGGCTACAGTCTACTAACATTACAAACAGTTTGATTAAGGACCGGCTATATGGCTTTAGAATTATGCCAAAGAGGAGGAAGGAGAGAGCAAAATCCTACAGGAAATAGGCAAAGGCCTGGAAGATCAAAAGTTCTTGTCCCTGAAGTAAGCTTTCATTATTCATATAGTCCTTTTTAAAAAATCAAAAGTGTCCAGAGGAAGCACAGTAGATAAGTGACATCTGAGCAAGGGAGACCTCCTCTTGTGTCAAAGCAACACAGAATACAAAAGCGTAATTCAGCAGGAGGATGTAGGATTGCAGCTGGTAGGGGAAGGAGGGCTGGGGACCCTCCAAAGCTGTGAAAGTCTAGGGATATGATGCATTTGTAGTATTTTCACTTTTTTGGTGCAAGGCTGTCAGCCTCAGCACTCTTGACATTTCGAGCTAGATAGTTCTTTGTTGTGGGGAGCTGCCCTGTGCATTGTAAGAACCCCTGGCTTCTGCCTGCTAGATGCAACATCTTCTGAGATGTGAAAATAAAAAATGTTTCCAGACAGTGTCAAATGTCCTCTGGCAGCAAAATCTCCCTGCTTTTGACCCGCTGAGTTGAAATATATATATATATTTGGCACTTGTTGGGTATAGTCTCCTACACTTGCCAGTTAGGTATGGAGGATGATAGTTACTCATATCTTTTACATCTTTGTTGACTTCCCCCCAACTTTTCTATCACTTGATGAGAAAGGGGTGCTAAAATCTGTAACTCTGTGGAATTGTCTGACTTCTTCCAATTCTGTCAATTGCTTGACACATTTTTTAACTTTTTTTTTTTTTTTTTTTTTTTTTTTTTTTTTGAGATGGAGTCTCACTCTGTCACCCAGGCTGGAGTGCAGTTGTGCAATCTCGGCTCACTACAACCTCTGCCTCCCAGGTTCAAGTGATTTTTGTGCCTTAGCTTCCCAAATAGCTGGCATTACAGGTGCCCGCCACCATACCCAGCTAATTTTTGTATTTTTAGTAGAGATGGGGTTTCACCTTGTTGGCCAGGCTGGTCTTGAACTCCTGACCTCAAGTGACCCGCCTGCCTTGGCCTCCCAAAGTGCTGGGATTATAGGCGTGAGCCACCACACCTGACCTTAACTTTTTAAAAACAACTTTATTGAGGTATAATTTACTTTTTAGGGTGCTAAGAAGCCTCTCTTAGATTCTCCCTGTGAGATCAGTAGCATCCCCCAGTTGTGACAACCCAAAATGTCACCAGATATTGACAAATGTCCTCTTGGGAACAAAAGGCCCTTTCCCTAAGAACCATTGTTCCAGAGCCTATGACTACTGGGAGGTGTGAGGGTCAGTATTTAGCTCCTCATACTCATGCTTAGTTTAGAGTAAATTTGGCTCAAGAATGTAATAGGTCCCCTTAGTTTTACTTAGACAAATAGAGTAGGCAAAGCTGGTGCAGAGTGTACAGAATTGGCAGAGGGGCATCACTGTTCTGGAAGCAACTATAGTAGATGAAGGATGAAATTCTGGGGCAGGGTGGGCTGGGAGTGGGAGAGGAGAGGTCCCACTGGTTATTCTGCCGAGAAGTTCCTGGGCAGGGAAGACTGCGTAGGTGAAGTCAGCTCAAGTAGGAAGAGATTAATCATTACCATAGGCCAAGGCAAGAAAGAGTCAACAAGAGTCCCAAGGCTAATAGCTGGGCACAGTGGCATGCATCCATAGTCCCAGCTACTCGGGAGGCTGAGGCAGGAGCATCAGTTGAGTCCAGGAGTCCAAGGCTGCTATGAGCCATAATGGCTCCAGGGCAATCCAGCCTGGGTGAAGACTGAGACACCACCCCAAAAAGGAAGAGCCCTGATGGTGAGAGAATCAATACCAATGGCAGGAATGAGCAACAGCCAACGAAACCAATTTCTGGCCCAGGAGCTGACACTTGAACTGTCATCTCCTGCCTCCACATCTTATGCACTGTTTCCCAGCTCTGCTTTATAATTACGTCTTTACTGTACACTAACGACTTTCTGTAGTGGTATTCCCAGAGGGATGATTTGGGCTGCAAAACTGCAGAAAACCTAGGAGAACCCACTCCAGATGGTTAACTTGGGTTCTTTTCTATTTCCTATACATTTCAGCTGGTTTGAGAAATAAAGGGAAAGAGTACGAGAGAGAAATTTAAAGCTGGGTGTCCGAGGGAGACATCACATGTCGGTAGGATCCATGATGTTCCCTGAGCCATAAAACCAGTAACTTTTTATTAGCGATTTTCAAAAGAGGAGGGAGTGCACAAATAGGGTGTGGGTCACAGAGATCACATATTTCACAAGGTAATAAAATATCACAAAGAAAGTGGAGGCAGGATGAGATCACAGGACCACAGGATGGGGTGAAATTAAAATTGCTAATGAAGTTTTGGGCATGCATTGTCATGAATAACATCTTATCAGGAAACAGGGTTTGAGAGCAGACAACCTGTCTGACCAAAATTTACTAGGCAGGAATTTCCTTGTCCTAATAAGCCTGGGAATGCTACAGGAAACTGGGGCTTATTTCATCCCTTCGGCTTCAACCATAAAAGACGGATGCCTCCAAAGGGGCTGTTCATAGATCCACCCTCAGGGCACATTCTCTTTCTCAGGGATGTTCCTTGCTGAGAAAAAGAATTCAGTGATATTTCTCCTATTTGCTTTTGAAAGAAGAGAAACATGGCTCTGTTCCATCCGGCTCATTGGCAGCCAGTTCAAGGTTACCTCCCTTGTTTCCTGAACATCCCTGTTATCCTGTTCTTTTTTCAAGATGCCCAGATTTCATATTGTTCAAACACATATACTCTACAAACAATTTGTGCAGTTAATGCAATCATCACAGGGTCCTGAGGTGACATATATCCTCCTCAGTTTACAAAGACAATGACAGGATTAAGAGATTAAAGTAAAGACAGGCATAGGAAATCACAACGATATTGATTGGGGAAGTGATAAGTGTCCATGAAATCTTCACAATTTATGTTCAGGACTGCAGTAAAGACAGGCATAAGAAATTACAAAAGTATTAATTTGGGGAACTAATAAATGTCCATAAAATCTTCACAATTTATGTTCTTCTGTCGCGGCTTCAGCCGGTCCATCCATTCAAGGTTCCTGACTTCCCACAAAAAAAAAAAACCTGACTTAGAATGACCTAGACGACAAGAACATTTATTATCTCAGATTACAAAAAGTCCAGAGGTAAAGTGGCTTCAGGTTTGGCTAATTCAGGGGACATATGATGTCACTGGGCGTGCAGGTTCTTCTCTTCTTTCTACTCTGCTATGGTTGGCAGGTTGGCCTGACTTTGCCCAATTCCCTTTATGGCTCTAGAATGTCTGCCACAGCTTCCAACATCACACATAGAGACAACAACTGGCAACAGCAGAAGGAATGAGTTCCTGCATATCTCTAGCAAAAGGAGGGACCTCTTGTGATTGACCTCCCTGGCCTGGAGCTGGAGCTCAGCTACCCTGAGCTTGGGTTCTGCAGATCTCCAAAAAAAAAAAAGAATCCTTCGGCAAGGAAAAAAATGGAGAACTACTACTGGGTAGGCATCCAAGGGTAAAACTGAATTTAATTTAAACACTACAGTTCTATGGGGAGGCAGTATTTTTTTTTTATTTATTTATTTATTTTTTTTTACATTTTTTAAAATTATTATACTTTAAGTTCTGGGATACATGTGCAGAACATGCAGGTTTGTCACATAGGTATACACATGCCATGGTGGTTTGCTGCACCTGGCAACCTGTCATCTACATTAGGTATTTCTCCTAATGCTATTCCTTCCCTAGCCCCCCTACCCCCAACAGGTGTGTATGATGTTTCCCTCCCTGTGTCCAAGTGTTCTCATTGTTCAACTCCCACTTATGAGTGAGAACATGCAGTATTTGGTTTTCTCTTCCTGTGTTAGTTTGCTGAGAATTATGGTTTCCAGCTTCATTCATGTCACTGCAAAGGACATTAACTCATCCTGTTTTGTGGCTGCATGGTATTCCATGGTGTATATGTGCCACGTTTTCTTTATCCAGTTTATCATTGATGGGCATTTGGATTGGTTCCAAGTCTTTGCTATTGTGAACAGTGCTGCAATAAACATATGTGTGCATGTGTCTTTACAGTAGAATGATTTATAATCCTTTGAGTATATACCCAGTAGTGAGATTGCTGGATCAAATGGTATTTCTGGTTCTAAATCATTGAAGAATCGCCACACTATCTTCCACAACAGTTGAACTAATTCACACTCATGGGGCTGTAATATTATGAGCTTCGTTTTATAGATAAGAAATGTTGGCTAAGTTAAATGTCTTGCCCATGGTCAAGGACAGCAGGGAAGTGGTAAGGTGAAGTTTCAGATGAGTGGTCTGACTTCAGACCCCATGTCTCTTAAGAGTCATTCTATGCTATAGTAATTTACTCCCAACTGCACCACCACATTATTTGTACTGGACTGGGCTACTGCTAGCACCCTGTCTTATTAGTTTTCAGAAATAAACCACACTTCAAGGTCCTATCTGAAGAAGCTTTCACAAGTTTTTTAAAAATATAAACACAAAAACTACTAGGAGATTTCTTCCTGTCTTCCTTCTTTCTTCCCTCTCTCCCTTCACGTCTCCTGACTTACCCTTTCTTGTACTCTTTTTAAGCACCTAAGTCAACAAAACAGATCCTTATGAGGATATCACTTCTCTTGTCTTAACCCCCCCATGCAGAAATCTGTGGAAGTAACTCCTAGACCACCCAACAAACTGATACCATTTTCTGTCTGAACTTAGCAACAATGATGCCTAGCTCTGTGGGCAAAGCTCATGTTCAATGCTAAAGGAGATTATGCAGATTGAATATATACACATACTATATGGGCCAGACTATACTGCAAACTTTGCATATGTAGTATAGTCTACTGTCTACAATGGCCCATTGCATACTACATATGCCATGTATGTAGTGCAGTCTGGCCCATGTAGAAACTCAGTTTACTTTAGTTCTCGTCATTCTCCAGCTTGGTAATAAGTTACCCATCAGGGATTCTCTTCTTTTGAGTTTCACCTCTACTCCTGTTCCTGATTTATGCTGCATATGTCTGGAAATAACAGCTTTCAGTTCTGCCATACTACTTCCTGAGAGTCTCTGATGATGCTACTCTTTGTGTGCGGACCCCCTTCCCACTACCCACTCCTGAGTCCCTTTGTCTTAAATAACTCTTGCTCATCCTCCATGTGTTGGCTTAAATCACTTCTTAAGAAAGCCTTCTTTGCCCCTACACCAAGTCAGATCCTCCTGTTGAATGCCCTCTTGATACCCTGTGTTTCTCCTTCACAGTACTTACTACATTTGTGGTCAAAGTATTGGCATGCTTTATGTCTGCCTGACACTGAGACCTAAAGCCACACAAGGGAAGGGACTATGTCTATTTTGTTTGCAGTTGTATCAACATGATATACAACAACTGAACCGCTGAACCCCAGGGAGTGCCCTGCCAATTTTGTCATTTCTGTAAGATGTGAGCTTCAGTTTGAAGTACATGAGCATTCCTGAAAAGCTGCCTTGGGCTAGGCACAAGGGTACTATGCTTAGAGTGCCCTGATCTGACCAATATCCGGTTGCATCCCTGCCCACTAGGCAAGGAATCTGTGGGCCCAAAGGGTGTGCCCACAGGAGTCTGTGCTCTCAGAAGGGACTAAGTTACAGTACTCATTCAGCCCTGTACTTGGGAAACAATCAAGGAACAGCTGTTTGCAGTGTGGTGACTGGAGCTTGTACAGAAAGGCTGGGGATATGGGGTAAGACTGGGGCTAGAGGAAAAGTGGGGTAGACTTCAGTCTGTGGCTGGGAATTGGTCTTCGTGAGCTGCCATGTTCAGGCTCAACCCTCCGAGGAGTCCAGGAATTCTAATTCACATCTGACCTTACAGATTTTAACACAAGTATGTCTGGGAAGATCGGAGAATATGATTTAATAGTTCGTTAAGTTGATTTACAACTTTTAAATGTTTAGACTGAAAGTATACAAACCTCCATTTGTAACTTGCCCTAGTCCTGCAACTATTGAGGTGTGCCTGTCCAGTAGGAGACAGGAGGTTTCTTAGTCCCATTCCTATGTCCCCATTGATCTGGATTCTCCTCCATTGAACCCATGCTTACTTGGGCAGTGGTTGGCAATATTCCCCAAGGTCTCCCTCTGTTTACAGTTGCCTCCGACTTGAAGAGTCCCCTCTCAGAGCCAGGATGCAGTGGCAAGCTTCTATCTTTCCTAAATCAGGTTTTCATTAGTAGCTAAAGTCCTCACCATAGCAGTGGGATAGGAAAGTGGGAGGAGGTAGAAAGGCACTTCAGTGAACACCAGGAGACAGGAATCACTGCTTAGAATCCTCAGCTTCAAGAGAGCTCAGGGGTCTAATAGAACCCTTCTGTCTTGCCTTGAGACAGACAGAAAAAGGCAAGACCATATTTTTATAAATAAAGACCAATCAGAGAGGAAACATTTTATGAGACCATCCTTAGCAGTAAACAGAGGTGGTCAGGGCTCACTACTGAATGAATGGAAGTCTAGGGGGAAAAAAAATGGACTTCCATGAAATGTATTGGATGTTAAACCCACTGAGAAAATGCTATGCATGTAGTTAGGTCAAACACGGAATTAGCAAAATGGACACCAAGATGATTTGCCTGTCAGCATTCACAAAGTTTCTTAAATATTTTCTCCTAAAAGTACACTTACTCTGATGTGCTCAGAATGCCAAGGGACAAATCAACTAATTCCTCATCACATGGACAGTTCTTTATTATATTTTGGTAGTGGGAGTGCTAAGAACTTTACTTTCTCTAGCACTTGGATTTCTAGAAATTACTAGAAATAGCCTGTGACAGCCTTTCACTTACTGGGGAGGTAATTGACTGGTTAGTAAATTATCCAGAATGCTGAGACAACAGCCAGGTCAGTTGAATAACTTCTGTCATTGTAGAATGAAACCTCTCTTCCATTTCTTCTGCCTTTGTCTAGATTTAGCTATAGGGAGAGACGGGGGGTGGGGGGGGAGAGAAAGAGAGAGAGAGCTATGAAACCTTTACAGCCATATTAGAGATGGGCTTTGGAGATGAATGCCCTTCTCGGGGGATAGACAACTTTATAAGCCCTCTTCCTGTTGGTGAAAATTTCAGGGCTTAGAGATCTGTTTTGTACCATCATTATAAGCAGTGCCATCAATGTGTCTTTATTTTTCTGAGCTTTAGATATAAAACACTGAAATTTATCCAAGTGTCCAATTGCAATTACATTATTTTTTTTCTTCAGAAATCCAAGGACTTTATTTTCCTCTCTAAACAATGTGATTTTTAAGTTCTTTTGCTAATAAAAGATTTCACCACTCTATTTAATGTTATGTATGCCCTTGAGGGCAAGTACACTGATGTCTGCAACTTCCTTTGAAATACGTCAAAAAATAAGATGGATTGGTGAACGCATAGGGGACTGGCTAGCTGGAGAGAACAGTGATAAATCAGGAATAGGAAAATGCTAATTCTGGAATCTAGGTGTTGGATATTTGAGGAAATCACTGTAAAATTCTTTCACGTTTTTTATATTTTTTATTATTTTCTTAATAAAATGTTAAGCAAAATTTAAAAAGACTTTTATAAACTCCCTTACTGTGAATAGGCCAACTATTCTCTCAGTCAAAGCATTTGAACTGGTATTAACCTCAAGCTCCATTACACAAATAGCAAGAAACAAACCAAAAATATTTGAATATTTGTGTCTGGTTTAAGATAATTAAAAATGACATTATGATTAGTTTTTTTAATAAAAAAACATTTAAATTTTTTATATGGTCAAAATGTGTAGTGATTTCACACCCTTGAATGATATTCTCAAAGTTATAGTATTGTGTAATATCTTAAAAGCAAGAATTGCTGTAGCAGTAAGGGTTCATCTTATATATTTTCTTATATTAGTAACCTGTATAGATTTCCAAAATAATAGCTTCAATAATGTAAATCCAGATAAGTGATAGTCTACATTTTTTCACAAGTTTCCTTTTCCAATATCTAGCCTGCTTTTAATATTTTAATATTTTAAAGCTTACATGTAAATTAAGATTTATAATCATGTATCACTTTCTTTGTTAAATTTAATTATTATATGTCCATGAAAGATGAAGATATTATAGACAAACCATCACATATTTTTTATTTCATTAGCATGACCTTTTCATGTCTCTCAACCTAAAAATCTTGATAATCTCAATTCAACTGGAACATACAAAAGGGAAATTATTTTCAATCCCCACACACTTTCAAAGTAAAACCTAAGCATAGAAAAACTAAAAGAGATACTACGCTCTGCAAGATGGATTTCTATTTTGTTAAATAAATAATTACTCAATAATTTTTTTTCTTAAGATGGGCTTAAACTAATTGAAAGGTCTATTGAAAGTTTGATTAGTGGGAAAAACAACAGACACCTAAAAAATAAATGAATATATTTTATTTGGCCCAAAGTTATTTTTTTAATTTAATTTTTTTATTATTATTATAATTTAAGTTCTCGGGTACATGTGCATAGCATGCAGGTTTGTTACATATGTACACTTGTGTCATGTTGGTGTGCTGCACCCATCAACTCGTCAGCACCCATCAATTCATCATTTATATCCGGTATAACTCCCCAATGCAATCCCTCCCCGCTCCCCCCTCCCCTCTCCCCATGATAGGCCCCGGTGTGTGATGTTCCCCTTCCCGAGTCCAAGTGATCTCATTGTTCAGTTCCCACTTATGAGTGAGAACATGCGGTGTTTGGTTTTCTGTTCTTGTGATAGTTTGCTAAGAATGATGGTTTCCAGCTACATTCATGTCCCTACAAAGGACGCAAACTCATCCTTTTTTATGGCTGCATAGTATTCCTTGGTGTATATGTGCCACATTTTCTGAATCTAGTCTGTCACAGATGGACATTTGGGTTGATTCCAAGTCTTTGCTATTGTGAATAGTGCTGCAATAAACATACGTGTGCATGTGTCTTTACAGCAGCATGATTTATAGTCCTTTGGGTATATACCCAGTAGTGGGATGGCTGAGTCATATGGTACATCTAGGTCTAGATCCTTGAGGAATTGCCATACTGTTTTCCATAATGGTTGAACTAGTTTGCAATCCCACCAACAGTGTAAAAGTGTTCCTATTTCTCCACACCCTCTCCAACACCTGTTGTTTCCTGATTTTTTAATGATTGCCATTCTAACTGGTGTGAGATGGTATCTCATTGTGGTTTTGATTTTCATTTCTCTGATGGCAAGTGATGATGAGCATTTTTTCATGTGTCTGTTGGCTGTATGAATGTCTTCTTTTGAGAAATGTCTGTTCATATCCTTTGCCCACTTTTCGATGGGGTTGTTTGTTTTTTTTTCTTGTATATTTGTTTGAGTTCTTTGTAGATTCTGGATATTAGCCCTTTGTCAGATGAGTAGATTGCAAAAATTTTCTCCCATTCTGTAGGTTGCCTGTTCACTCTGATGGTAGTTTCTTTGCTGTGCAGAAGCTCTTTAGTTTAATTAGATCCCATTTGTCAATTTTGGCTTTTGCTGCCGTTGCTTTTGGTGTTTTAGACATGAAGTCCTTGCCCATGCCTATGTCC
>NC_045436.1:135906454-135923595 GCF_002776525.5 Piliocolobus tephrosceles | reverse complement strand
TGTCTGTTACTGGTGTATAAGAATGCTTGTGATTTTTGCACATTAATATTGTATCCTGAGACTTTGCTGAAGTTGCTTATCAGCTTAAGGAGATTTTGGGCTGAGACAATGGGGTTTTACAGGGACAATTTGACTTCTTCTTTTCCTAACTGAATACCCTTGATTTCTTTCTCTTGCCTGATTGCCCTAGCCAGAACTTCCAACACTATGTTGAATAGGAGTGGTGAGAGAGGGCATCACTGTCTTGTGCCAGTTTTCAAAGGGAATTTTTCCAGTTTTTGCCCATTCAGTATGATATTAGCTGTGGGTTTGTTGTATCTTTGTTCTCATTGGTTTCAAAGAACATCTTTATTTCTGCCTTCATTTCGTTATATACCCAGTAGTCATTCAGGAGCAGGTTGTTAAGTTTCCATGTACTTGAACGGTTTTGATTGAGTTTCTTAGTCCTGAGTTCTAGTTTGATTGCACTGTGCTCTGAGAGACAGTTTATTATTATTTCTGTTCTTTTACATTTGCTGAGAAGTGCTTTACTTCCAATTATGTGATCAATTTTGGAATAAGTGTGATGTGGCGCTGAGAAGAATGTATATTCTGTTGATTTGGTGCGGAGAGTTCTGTAGATGTCTATTAGGTCTGCCTGCTGTAGAGATGAGTTCAATTCCTGGATATCCTTGTTAACTTTCTGCCTCGTTGATCTGTCTAATGTTTACAGTGGGGTGTTGAAGTCTCCCGTTATTGTTGTATGGGTGTCTAAGTCTCTTTGTAAGTCTCTAAGGACTTGCTTTATGAATCTGGGTGCTCCTGTATTGGATGCATATATATTTAGGATAGTTAGCTCTTCCTGTTGAATTGATCCCTTTACCATTATGTAATGGCCTTCTTTGTCTCTTTTGATCTTTGATGGTTTAAAGTCTGTTTTATCAGAGACTAGGATTGCAACCCCTGCTTTTTTTTTGTTCTCCATTTGCTTGGTAGATCTTCCTCCATCCCTTTATTTTGAGCCTATGTATGTCTCTGCATGTGAGATGGGTCTCCTGAATACAGCAGACTGATGGGTCTTGACTCTTTATCCAGTTTGCCAGTCTGTGTCTTTTAATTGGACCATTTAGTCCATTTACATTTAAGGTTAATATTGTTATGTGTGAACATGATCCTGCCATTATGATATTAACTGGTTATTTTGCTCGTTAGTTGATGCAGTTTCTTCCTAGCCTTGACGGTCTTTACATTTTGGCATGTTTTTGCAATGGCTGGTACCGGTTGTTCCTTTCCATGTTTAGGGCTTCCTTCAGTGTCTCTTGTAAGGCAGGCCTGGTGGTGACAAAATCTCTAAGCATTTGCTTATCTGTAAAGGATTTTATTTCTCCTTCACTTATGAAACTTAGTTTGGCTGGACATGAAATTCTGGGCTGAAAATTCTTTTCTTTAAGAATGTTGAATACTGGCCCCCACTCTCTTCTGGCTTGTAGAGTTTCTGCTGAGAGATCTGCTGTTAGTCTGATGGGCTTCCCTTTCTGGGTAACCTGACCTTTCTCTCTGGCTGCCCTTAACATTTTTCCTTCATTTCAACTTTGGTGAATCTGGCAATTATGTGTCTTGGAGTTGCTCTTCTGGAGGAGTATCTTTGTGGCGTTCTCTGTATTTCCTGAATTTGAATGTTGGCCTGCCCTACTAGGTTGGGGAAGTTCTCCTGGATGATATCCTGAAGAGTGTTTTCCAACTTGGTTCCATTTTCCCCTCACTTTCAGGCACCCAAATCAGACATAGATTTGGTCTTTTTACATAATCCCATACTTCTTGCAGGTTTTGTTCATTTCTTTTTTTTTTTTTTTTTTTTTTTTGGTTTCTCTTCTCGCTTCATTTCATTCATTTGATCCTCCATCGCTGATACTCTGTCTTCCAGTTGATCGAGTCGGTTACTGAAGCATGTGGATTTGTCACGTATTTCTCGTGTCATGGTTTTCATCTCTGTCATTTCGTTTATGATCTTGTCTGCATTAATTATTCTAGCTATCAATTCTTCCTCTCTTTTTTCAAGATTTTTAGTTTCTTTGCGCTGGGTACGTAAATCCTCTTTTAGCTCTGAGAATTTTGATGGACTGAAGCCGCCTTCTCTCATTTTGTCAAAGTCATTCTCTGACCAGCTCTGATCCATTGCTGGCGATAGGCTGCGCTCCTTTGCAGGGGGAGATGCGCTCTTATTTTTTGAATTTCCAGCTTTTCTGCCCTGCTTTTTCCTCATCTTTGTGGTTTTCTCTGCCTCTGGTCTTTGATGATGGTGACGTACTGATGGGGTTTTGGTATAGGTGTCCTTCCTGTTTGATAGTTTTCCTTCTGTCAGGACCCTCAGCTATAGGTCTGTTGGAGGTTGCTTGAGGTCCACTCCACACCCTGTTTGCCTGGGTATCAGCAGCAGAGGTTGCAGAATATGGAATATTGCTGAACAGCGAGTGTACCTGTCTGATTCTTACTTTGGAAGCTTCCTCTCAGGGGTGTACTCCACCGTGTGAGATGTGGGGTGTCAGACTGCCCCTAGTGGGGGATGTCTCCCAGTTAGGCTACTCAGGAATCAGGGACCCACTTGAGCAGGCAGTCTGTCTGTTCTCAGATCTCAACCTCTGTGTTGGGAGATCCACTGCTCTCTTCAAAGCTGTCAGACAGAGTCATTTGCATCTGCACGGGTTTCTGCTGCTTTTTTTGTTGTTGTTATTTAGCTGTGCCCTGTCCCCAGAGGTGGAGTCTACAGAGACAGGCAGATTTCCTTGAGCTGCTGTGAGCTCCACCCAGTTCAAGCTTCCCAGAGGCTTGTTTACCTACTTAAGACTCAGAAATGGTGGGCGCCCCTCCCCCAGCCTTGCTGCTGCCTTGCGGTTAGATCACAGACTGCTGTGTTAGCAATGAGGGAGGCTCCGTGTGCGTGGGACCCTCCTGGCCAGGTGTGGGATATATTCTCCTGGTGTGCCCGTTTGCTTAAAGTGCAGTATTGGGGTGGGAGTTACCCAATTTTCCAGGTGTTGTGTGTCTCAGTTCCCCTGACTAGGAAAAGGGATTCCCTTCCCCCTTGCACTTCCCAGGTGAGGCGATGCCTCGCCCTGCTTCAGCTCTCTCTGGTCGGGCTGCAGCAGCTGACCAGCACCGATTGTCCGGCACTCCCTGGTAAGATGACCCCAGTACCTCAGTTTAAAATGCAGAAATCACCAGTCTTCTGTGTCGCTCGCGCTGGGAGTTGGAGACTGGAGCTGTTCCTATTCGGCCATCTTGTTCCGTCCCTGGCCCAAAGTTATTAAGAAGAATTGATGTATATTTTAAACAGCCAAGTTCATTTCCTTCTCCATTTAAAAAAAAAAAAAAATGTCATTTGCTCGCTGAAAGATTCAGACTTGACTATTTTGTCTGGTGAAGAGAAAATTACACCTATTGAAAAACTTGATTCAATTAATTTAGCCAAGAAGAGTTAGTCAACTAAAACAATACCTCCTGCTCACAGTATCTATATCTTTAAGTGAATAGTTTTGTAATACTGAGGAGTTTGAGAATGAGTTTATATGAGAATGGAAGCAGATCCAACACATGCACATATGAAAATCACGTGTGTACCTTAAGGGCACCACATGAATCCTGAGAAAGGGAGTATATAGCACCTGCAGGTTAACACTAGTAACATTCATACACTGTACAGACACTAATTACATACAAATTAATAAAAGTGATATAACAGGAAAAGAGACTTGTTTAATACTTGTTCCATCTTTGTAGTATGAAAGCAGTTCAATCAACTGGGTTTTTTTCTTTTTTGCAGTAATTCCTTGCAATGATTTAGAATTTCTATGAGATGCATGCAAATGGTTTGCATTTGTATTCATCATTCAATTGGCTGTAACAGGTACTCTGCCTGAAGTTCAGTTTCCTTGGCTTTGACATTCACTACACATGCTGATCTTTGCTGCTTTTCACATTGCCTCATGCTCTCTGAGGAAGTTTTACCTGAATATAGGTGAAGTTAAGAGCATAAAGTAAGCTTTGTGCTTATGAGACCTCCAGAAACACAGCTAATCTTCCATACACGATTAAAACCACATCTTCCAACAGAAGGGGCATGTGGAGAGAGAGCAGCTTGTAAGTGTTATGCTGCCCAAGATGAGGTTAGGGCTGTTTCTCTTCCTCTAAGTAAAAGACTAAGGGCTGTTGACCTTGTGGGTTTGTCCTCTGGGAAACACTTCACAGGCACTGTGCATGTGGCCACTCAGGGTCAGGTGAGGCTGAAACCACCCAATAACTTCTGTAAAGCCTCAAGAAAGCACATCACAGTTATCCTCAAGCCAGCGGAATCTTCCCCACAATATTGAGTGTCATTTCTCTAATACAGTGGGTCAGGCTGTAGGACTCGGCTGCAGCTAGCAGTTATGGCTTTTATCAACACTGGCTGGAATGATGTTCCAGCTAGTGGGAGAAATTCAGTATGTGACAAATTTCAAGGAGTTCAGCTAATATGGCAGAGTAGTTGCTGCAACCATCCCCTTCTGGAGCAGGACTTGTCACCATAGCATAATCCTCTACAAGAAAACAGTTTCTTAGAGTTGAAAACATTCTCTAATCATCTTACTTTGCACCTCTTCCTCTGATAGTGGAAGCCAATGTCATGGCTGCCAGCAACTACCCAGAGCTGCACATGCAGTGGATGGTTGAACACTACGACATCGTGCCACATCATCTGTCAACCCAGCAGAAACACTGTCTTCCCACATCCACAGCATCTCATGGAGTAAAGACACTTTCAGGTTGCAGCAATCATGAATGGTGTGGAAGGCCCTCTCCATTTGCCATGTTCCTTATAATCTGTCATGCAGTAATCTCATTGTCTCAAGTGAGAGGCTGTCAGCTGGAAACATGATCTTCAGCATAGGTTCTAGACAGTGCTGTTCTCAAGCTCACTGTGTTGAAAGATCACTAAGTAATGATTAAGCATTCACAAAACAGAAGAGCTCAAAAGAGAACATCTATAAGTTTCAGCTGCAAATAGCTCTTCAACAGGAAAAAAACCTAAAAATATCCTAGAGAATCGCTTGAACCCAGGAGATAGAGGTTGCAGTGAGCCGAGATCGTGCCATTGCACTCCGGCCTGGGTGACAAGAGCAAAACTCCATCTCAAAAAAACAAAAAACAAAACAAAAAAAAGTTCTGCCTTCTAAGTTCTAATCTGATTGGAGCCTTTCCTCCTGTCTGTGTCTTCCAGTGGTAACCTGTTAAATCCAGTAAGAGTTTGCCATGAGAAATACTTGGAAATACCAAGCAAGATGGATATGTCCAGGTCTCAATTAAATACCTGGTACATAGACTCCAAGTTGGCACATATGCACCAGAAAAGACTGTGCTTATATATGCTTTATATTTCTCCAATTGTCAGATGCTTTACCATTTTTAGTTTTTAAAAACTCTTTTTATCTTCTTTGGTCCTTAGCGTGGTCACTTATTATGGAACACACAGAAAGTTCTTTGTACTTCTAGTTCTTGAACCTGAAGGTAAAAACCGAAGAAATTGGGAACGCTTGAATTTCCCATTTATGGGACAGCCTGGAATTGGCTTAGGGATTATTTCAAGGTTTAATTGTCAAAACCAGACTTAGAGATCCTTTGGCAGGAGTATTCCCTCAAAACTTCATCACTGTCTACTCTGTTTCTATCAAAGTGCTTTCTAGTAATCACAGTCAGTGATTCCTGTCTTTTACTTTAATAAATTTACTTAAGGAATTTATAAGAATAATTTTTGAAATTTATTTTGTTACTTTAAATACAGTAAAATTAGCTTTTTCTGTACAACTCTGTGAGTTTTGAAAAATGCATAGATTTGTGAAACCACCTCCACAATTAGGATACAGACTAGTTCCCTCATCCCAAAGAGATTTGCTCATGCTGTTCCCTGGTGGTCAAAAGTTCTCACCACTAACCCCTGGCAAACAGCTGATCTGTTTTCCATCTCTGTATTTTGCATTTTCTAGAAAAGAATGCAAATGGAATAACACTATACATAATATTTTGAGTCTGGCTTCTTTCACTTCTTATAGTGCATTTGAGATTCATCCATACTGTTGCAAGTTCATTCTGTTTTATGGCTGAGAAATATTTCATTGTATGGATGTACTCCATTCTGTTTATCCATTTCCCAGTAAAAGGATGTTTGCGTTACTTTCAGTTTTAGTGATTATGAGCAGCATCACCGTAAACATTTACTTACAGATTTTTGTGAATATAAGTTTCTAATTTTTACTGCTGGGTCATTTAGTAGGCGTATATTTAAATTTTTAAGAAACTGCCAAACACTTTTCTAGAGTAGCTGTACTGTTTTGCATACCCACTAGCTATGTACAAGTGTTCTGCTTGTTCCATCCTTGCCAGTACTGCCTAGACTCAGTTTGTTCTTATTTGTGCCATTTTAATAAGTATGTTATGGATTCAGTTGTATTTCCCTAATGACTAATGATGTCAAGCACATTTTCATGTGCTTATTTGCCATCCATATATCTTCTTTGGTGAAAAGAATGTTCAAATCTTTTGCTCTTTTTAGAAATCATATTGTTTGCTTTTTCTGTCTCAATTTTGAGTTTTGTTTTGGATACAAGTCCCTTGTTGGATATTTGATTTGCAAATATTCCCCCAGTCTTGTCTTTTTGTTCTCCAACAATATCTTTCATATAGCAGAACATCTGAATTTTGATTAAGTTCAATTTATCTTTTTTTTAATTTACAGATTGTACTTTCCATGTCATATCTAAAAATGTTTTGCTTAACCCAGGATCAAACAACTTGCCCTATGTTTTCCTCTAAAATTTTACAGTTTTGCATTTTACATTTAAGCTGATAATTCATTTGGAAAATTCTTGTATACAGTGTGAGATATGGGTTAAGATTCATTGTTTTATTTATGTCTGTCCAATTATTCAAGCATCAGTTACAGAAAATGGCAATTCTCCATTGAATTGCTTTTATACCTTTGTCAAAAATCAGTTGACCATGTATTACTGTGAGTCTGTTTCTGGACTCTCTATTCTGTTACATTGAGATCTGTGTGCATGATTTCACCATTACCACAATCTTGATTCCTGTAGCTTTACAGAATTAGTTGGACTCCTCTAACTTTTTTCTTCTTTCTTAAATTATTTTGGCTATTCTGATTGCTTTGTATTATTTATAAATTTTAGAAAAGCTTTTGATATCTCAAAAATAAAAGTCTAGTGAGATTTTGATTGTCATTGCAATAAATCTACAGATCAATTTGGGAAGAACTGACATCTTAATAATAATGAGTCCGCAAATCCATGAACACAATGCATGTCTTCATTTATTTAGGTCTTCTTTGATTTCGCTCATCAACATTTTGTATTTTTTAGCATATAAAGGTTGGATGTTCTCTTGGATTTGTACCTAAGCATTTCATTATAAAATGGTATTTTGAGAGAATTATAAAAATGATACTTTGAAAATTTTCTGTTTCCAATTATTCAATGCTATGTGGAGAGAAATACATTTGATTTTGTGTATTAATCTTGTATCCAGCAACCATGCTAAATTCACTTAGGTTTATAAGCTTTTTTGTAGAATTCTTGGGATTGTCTATGTAGACGATCATGTCATGCACATAGAGACAGTTTTATTTATTTATTTCTAGTTTATATATTTTTATTATACTTTAAGTTCTAGGGTACATGTGGACAACAAGCAGGTTTCTAACATAGGTATGCATGTGCCATGTTGGTGTCCTGCACCCATTAACTTGTCATTTACATTAGGTATTTCTCCTAATGCTATCCCTTCCCCCTCTCCCCATCCCACAAGAGGCCCTACGATGTGATGTTCTCCACCCTGTGTCCAAGTATTCTCATTGTTCAATTCTATGAGTGAGAACACATGGTGTTTGGTCTTCTGTCCTTGTGATAGTTTGCTCAGAAAGATGGTTTCCAGCTGCATCCATGTGCCTGCAAAAAACATGAACTTATTCTTTTTATGGCTGTGTAGTATTCCATGGTGTATATGTGCCATATTTTCTTTTTTTTTTTTTTTTTTTTTTTTTTTTTTGGAGACAGAGTCTCACTCTGTCGCCCAGACCGGAGTGCAGTGGCCAGATCTCAGCTCACTGCAAGCTCCACCTCCCGGATTTATGCCATTCTCCTGCCTCAGCCTCCCGAGTAGCTGGGACTACAGGTGCCCGCCACCTCGCCCGGCTAGTTTTTTGTATTTTTTAGTAGAGACGGGGTTTCACCATGTTAGCCAGGATGGTCTCGATCTCCTGACCTAGTGATCCGCCCATCTCGGCCTCCCAAAGTGCTGGGATTAAAGGCTTGAGCCACCTTGCCCGGCCAGTGCCACCTTTTCTTAATCATGTCTATCATTGATGGACATTTGACTTGGTTCCAAGTCTTTGTTATTGTGAATAGTGCCACAATAAACATACATGTCATGTGTCTTTATAGTAGCCTGATTAATAATCCTTTGGGTATATGCCCAGTAATGGGATCGCTGGGTCAAACAGTATTTCTACTTCTAGATACTTGAGGAATTTCTACACTGTCTTCCACACTGATCAAACTAGTTTACACTCCCACCAACAGTGTAAAAGCATTTCTATTTCTCCACATCCTCTCCAACACCTGTTGTTTCCTGACTTTTTAATGATTGCTATTCTAACTGGCATGAGATGGTATCTAAATGTGGTTTTGATTTGCATTTCTCTGATGGCCAGTGATGATGAGCATTTTTTCATGTGTCGGTTGGCTGTATGAATGTCTTCTTTTGAGAAATGTCTGTTCATATCCTTTGCCCACTTTTTGATGGGGTTGGTTGTGTTTTTCTTGTAAATTTGTTTGAGTTCTTTGTAGGTTCTGGATATTAGCCCTTTGTCAGATGAGTAGATTGCAAAAATTTTCTCCCATTCTGTAGGTTGCCTGTTCACTCTGGTGGTAGTTTCTTTTGCTGTGCAGAAGCTCTTTAGTTTAATTAGATCCCATTTGTCAATTTTGGCTTTTGTTGCTGTTGCTTTTGGTGTTTTAGACATGACGTCCTTGCCCATGCCTATGTCCTGAATGGTACTACCTAGGTTTTCTTCTAGGATTTTTATGTTATTAAGTCTCACAGTTAAGTCTCTAATCCATCTTGAATTAATTTTTGTATAAGGAGTAAGGAAAAGATCCAGTTTCAGCTTTCTACTTATGGCTAGCCAATTTTCCCAGCACCATTTATTAAACAGGGAATCTTTTCCCCATTTCTTGTTTCTCTCAGGTTTGTCAAGAGTCAGGTGGCTGTAGATATGTGGTATTATTTCTGAGGACTTTGTTCTATCCCATTGGTCTATATCTCTGTTTTGGTACCAGTACCATGCTGTTTTGGTTACTGTAGCCTTGTAGTATAGTTTGAAATCAGGTAGCATGATGCCTCCAGCTTTGTTCTTTTGACTTAGGATTGTCTTGGCAATGCAAGCTCTTTTTTTGGTTCCATATGAACTTTAAAGCAGTTTTTTCCAATTCTGTGAAGAAAGTCATTGGTAGCTTGATGGAGATGGCACTGAATCTATAAATTTCCTTGGGCAATATGGCCATTTTCACAGTATCGATTCTTGCTATCCATGAGCATGAAAAGATCTTCCATTTATTTTTGTCCTCTTTTATTTCATTGAGCAGTGGTTTGGAGTTTCCCTTGAAGAGGTCCTTCAAGTCTCTTGTAAGTTGGATTCCTAGGTATTTTATTCTCTTTGTAGCAATTGTGCATGGGAGTTCACTCATGATTTAGCTCTCTGTTTGTCTGTTAATGGTGTATAGGAATGCTTGTGATTTTTGCACATTAATTTTGTATCCTGAGACTTTGCTGAAGTTGCTTATCAGGGTCCACTGATTGCAGAAAAAGATTTTCAGAGAATTAGGAGCCTTTATGGCATCCACTGTTACTAAGAAGTACAGCTTCATGACTGGAGCTTGCCTCAAAGCAGCACTTGGAGAGTAAAAAGAGAGAAAATTAGGACAGGAGATATTTCTACTGAACAATTTGTCCTGTAAGACACTGACTTCCTGCTTTCTTTCCTCTGTCCAAAAAGTAAGAGTTTTTCTTGGAGCTTTTTCTATCCACAACTGCTGCAGACTTCCAGCATTCAGGCTGCTCTTGAGTATAAACCAGAAGATACGGTAGAGTTTTTTTAAAGTTGGGGAGCAGGAGGGGTGGGCAGTAGGCACGGTGGCTCACACTTGAAATCCCAGCACTTTGGGATGCTGAGCTGGGAAGATTGCTTGAAGTTCGAAAACAGCTTGGGTAATGAAATGAGACCCTCATCTCTACTTTTTAAAAATAAAAATAAAAATAATGGGAAACTTGCTCCCGTATCAGTCATGATCTTCAAGATTTTATTTCTCTCATCAGTATGTCTACTATTACTCTTCAAAGTTCTCAGATAGTTGCTTTATATATTCTGTCTAGTTTTTAGTTGTAATCAAAGAGATGGGCAGACTGTGCTTAATCTATCACAGGCACTCAGAATTAATTTTGTCTACTTTCATTTTATTCACTAACTTTAGAATCTAAATCTTAATTTAAGATTTTTACTCTCTTTGTTTTCTGAATCTCTTGCCATAGCAACTTTGATCAAAGTATCTTCAGATTTTGCAAGTTGTCCTTGCTCATATGAAAGCACTTAAAGCTGTAAAGGGACTCACAAATTATAGGAACATTGTGTCATGTTACCTGTGTTTGATTTGTTGTGAGAAGTGCTTGGGTCATGTCCAGTTCTGCCCTTATCAGCTAGAAGATCTTGAGTAAGTTACCAAACCCCTCTGAACTGCAGTTTCCCCATCTTTAAAATAAAGATCATCTTACAAAACTCACAAGTTTGTTGTAAGAATTAAATCAGACATTAGGGGTGTTAAGTCTGCCTATACAAGGTACTCAATAAATGGCAACTATTTTTATCATTAGGAACAGTCTGTATTGTTGATGTTTATTTGACCAATTTTGGTCAAAGGATACTTTTCTTTGCTTTATAGCCTTGTTTTAGTGTTATGGTAAAAGTAATCATTAGACCTCCATCAAGATAATTGCAAACTATGGATGAGATCAGTCAGAAGTATCTCAATAATGAAGATTCATAGGGGATCTGTTTGACTGTGCAGTAACCCCCTTTGTCCTTCATTTCACCTTCTTTGGTTTCAGTTACCTGTGGTCAACCACAGTCTGAAAATATTACATACTACAGTAAGACATTTTGAGAGAGAGATCATAGTCACATATTGTAGTATATTATTATTATTGTTCTATTTTTTATTATTAGTTATTGTTGTTAGTCTCTTACTATGCCCATTATAAATTAAATATTATCATAGGTATATATGTATAGGAAAAAACATGGTATATATAGGGTTCTGCACTATCTACAGTTTCAGGCATTCAAAGGAGGTCTTGGAATGTATTCCCCATGGATAAGTGAATAGTATGTTTACTCTTGGTAAAAATGGTACATTTTTCAAAGAGGTGCAATTACAGAAGATGGCAGTGCCCCAGTGACCAGAAAAAAACAGCCCCTTCTGGAGAAACAGCCCCTTCCTGGAGAAATTTAAAAAAACAGCCCCTTCCTGGAGAAATTTAGCAGGAATCTGACAATACAGAAAAGAAGCATCAAAGTGGTTGTAGAAACACAAAGAAGAGTATGAGAGTACAGTGATATATTCTGTCTTCGGTAGAAAACTTTTCCTCCAATACCTTTTTTTGTTGTTGTTGTTAACTGTAGCTTCAACTCATGTATTTCTTTGTTTCCTGAAATATCCTGGTACCAATTCTGTTCTATTCATCAATCCTCATTATAAATTCAAAACCGTGTCACTGCCTGGAATTTCTTTGTTGAAATGGAGGTCGTATTTTTAATAATCCAGCTTGCTTGGGGGCCTCTGATATCTTTTTCCATATGTTAATTAATGGTCATAACTGTTTTTTTTTTTTTTTTTTTTTTTTTTTTCTTTCTCGTTTTCTGTCCCCTTTCTCATGTCTGGCAGGTTATAACTTGCTTCAAGATTTGCTTCTTGATATTTTTCTTCTTGCTAGCTCTCTTGTTTATGAGCTTATAGTGCTTGCCTGGGACTTTTTAATTGCATTCTATTTCAACACAAATGGCTTCTGAACTTTTTATTCTTCACATTTCTGGAATAATAATAAGTAATAGAGTCAAATTTAACTAAAGAAGAAGAATATCAAAAGTTCGCTAGAGCAGAACACAGAATAATACATCATTTCATTAGTTTTCAACACCCACAGTAGAAAGCTCACTAGTGATCATTCTTTTCCATTCTGTTGCCATCACTCCTGCATTCATAATGTCTGCTGTCATTTCAAAAGTGCCAAAATGCAGTGATGATTTCTTCCACAGGGCAATGTAGGATGGAAAATGAGCTGACCATTATTAAAGGAAAAGTATCAGTTATACTGAATATGAAATTCCACAACAACCAATAACCAGTGTCTATTAAGTACTTACTGTATATACCTAGCAATGAATGAAAAAGACATATGTCAAAAGCTCCTTCTTTCTCTATTCCACCTCCTTTGATGCTCCCTGGTGGTCTTTAGTGCTCTTCCTCTATACCGTCCTGCTCTCCTAATTCTAATCAGCAATTTTTATCCCAAATATTCTTTCTTGAAAAACATAAACCTTAAAAGTTTCACAGATTTGACTTGCCAGCCCCTCAGATCATGTGGGTACAAAAAATATTGACAGTCTCCTATAGACTGAATGTTTGTGTGCCCTTAAAATTCATAGGTTTGGTGGACAGACCAAGATGGCCAAATAGGAACAGCTCCAGTCTCCAGCTCCCAGCGCAAGTGACAGACAAGATGGGTGATTTCTGCATTTTCAACTGAGGTACCAGGTTCATCTCACTAGGGAGTGCCTGACAATCGGTGCTGGTCAGCTGCTGCAGCCCGACCAGCGAGAGCTGAAGCAAGGCGAGGCATTGCCTCACCTGGGAAGTGCAAGGGGGAAGGGAATCCCTTTTCCTTCCTAGCCAGGGGAACTGAGACACATAACACCTGGAAAATCGGGTAACTCCCACCCCAATACTAGGCTTTACCAAGGGTCTTAGCAAACGGCACACCAGGAGATTATATCCCACACCTGGGCGGTAGAGTCCCACACCCACTGAGCCTCCCTCATTGCTAGCACAACAGTCTGTGATCTAATGGCAAGTCAGCAGCGAGGCTGAGGTAGGGGCACCTGCCATCGTTGAGGCTGAAGTAGGTAAACAAAGCCACTAGGAAGCGCGAACTGGGTGGAGCCCACAGCAGCTCAAGGAGGCCTGCCTGTCTCTGTAGACTCCACCTCTGGGGACAGGGCACACAGCTAAACAAACAAAAAAAAAGCAGCAGAAACCTCTGCAGATGCAAACAACCCTGTCTGACAGCTTTGAAGAGAGCAGTGGATCTCCCAACACAGAGGTTGTGATCTGAGAACGGACAGACTGCATGCTCAAGTGGGTCCCTAACCCCTGAGTAACCTAACTGGGAGACATCCCCCACTAGGGGCAGACCAACACCCCATACTTCACACGGCGGGGTACACCCCTGAGATGAAGCTTCCAAAGCAAGAATCAGACAGGTACACTTGCTGTTCAGCAATATTCTATCTTCTGCAGCCTCTGCTGCTGATACACAGGCAAACAGGGTCTGGAATGGACCTCAAGAGGTCTCCAACAGATCTACAGCTGAGGTCCTGATTGTTAGAAGGAAAACTAACAAACAAGAAGGACACCCACAACAAAACCCCATCAGAACATCAGCATTATCAAAGACCAAAGGCAGATAAAACCACAAAGATGGGGAAAAAACAGGGCAGAAAAACTGGAGATTCAAAAAATAAGAGCGCATCTCCCCCTCCAAAGGAACGCAACTCATTGCCAGCAACGGATCAAAGCTGGATGGAGAATGACTTTGATGAGTTGAGAGAAGAAGGCTTCAGTCCATCAAACATCTCAGAGCTAAAGGAGGAATTACATACCCAGTGCAAAGAAACCAAAAATCTTGAAAAAAGAATGGAAGAATGGATAACTAGAATAATCAATGCAGAGAAGGCCATAGATGAACTGACAGAGATAAAAACCATGACACGAGAAAGAGACAAATGCACAAGCTTCAGTAACTGACTCGATCAACTGGAAGAAAAAGTATCAGTGATTGAGGATCAAATGAATGAAATGAAGTGAGAAGAGAAGTTTACAGAAAAAAGAGGAAAAAGAAATGAACAAAGCCTGCAAGAAGTATGGGATTATGTGAAAAGACCAAATCTACGTCTGATTGGGGTGCCTGAAAGTGAGGGGGAAAATGGAACCAAGTTGGAAAACACTCTTCAGGATATTATCCAGGAGAACTTCCCCAACCTAGTAAGGCAGGCCAACATTCAAATTCAGGAAACACAGAGAACACCACAAAGATACTCCTCCAGAAGAGCAACTCCAAGACACATAATTGTCAGATTCACCAAAGTTCAAATGAAGGAAAAAATGTTAAGGGCAGCCAGAGAGAAAGGTGGGGTTACCCACAAAGGGAAGCCCATCAGACTAACAGCAGATCTCTCGGCAGAAACTCTACAAGCCAGAAGAGAGTGGGGGCCAATATTCAACATTCTTAAAGAAAAGAATTTTCAACCCAGAATTTCATATCCAGTCAAACTAAGTTTCATAAGTGAGGGAGAAATAAAATTATTTACAGATAAGCAAATGCTGAGAGGTTTTGTCACCACCAGGCCTGCCTTACAAGAGACCCTGAAGGAAGCACTAAAAATGGAAAGGAACAGGCAGTACCAGCCATTGCAAAAACATGCCAAAATTTAAGACCATCAATGCTAGGAAGAAACTGCATCAACTAACGAGCAAAATAACCAGTTAATATCATAATGACAGGATCGAGATCGCACATAACAATATTAACCTTAAATGTAAATGGACTAAATTGTCCAGTTAAAAGACACACACTGGCAAATTGGATAAAGAGTCAAGACCCATCAGTTTGCTGTCTTCAGGAGACCCATCTCACATGCAGAGACACACATAGGCTCAAAATAAAGGGATGGAGGAAGATCTACCAAGCAAATGGAGAACAAAAAAAGTGGGGGTTGCAATCCTAGTCTATCATAAAACAGACTTTAAACCATCAAAGATCAAAAGAGAAAAAGAAGCCCATTACATAATGGTAAAGGGATCAATTCAACAGGAAGAGCTAACTATCCTAAACATATATGCACCCAATACAGGAGCACCCAGATTCATAAAGCAAGTCCTTAGAGACTTACAAAGAGACTTAGACACCCATACAACAATAACGGGAGACTTCAACACCCCACTGTAAACATTAGACAGATCAACGAGGCAGAAAGTTAACAAGGATATCCAGGAATTGAACTCATCTCTACAGCAGGCAGACCTAATAGACATCTACAGAACTCTCCACACCAAATCAACAGAATATACATTCTTCTCAGCACCACAACACACTTATTCCAAAATTGACCACATAGTTGGAAGTAAAGCACTCCTCAGCAAATGTAAAAGAACAGAAATTATAACAAACTGTCTCTCAGACCACAGTGCAAACAAACTAGAACTCAGGACTAAGAAACTCAATCAAAACTGCTCAACTACATGGAATCTGAACAACCTGCTCCTGAATGACTACTGGGTACATAACGAAATGAAGGTAGAAATAAAGATGTTCTTTGAAACCAATGAGAACAAAGATACAACATACCAGAATCTCTGGGACACTTTTAAAGCAGTATGAAGATGGAAATTTATAGCACGAAATGACCACAAGAGAAAGCTGGAAAGATCTAAAATTGACACCCTTATATCACAATTAAAAGAACTAGAGAAGCAAGAGCAAGCACATTCAAAAGCTAGCAGAAGGCAAGAAATAACTAAGATCAGAGCAGAACTGAAGGAGATAGAGACACAAAAAACCCTCCAAAAAATCAATGAATCCAGGAGCTGGTTTTTTGAAAAGATCAACAAAATTGATAGACTGCTAGCAAGACTATTAAAGAAGAAAAGAGAGAAGAATCAAACAGATGTAATAAAAAATGATAAAGGGGATATCACCACCGACCCCATAGAAATACAAACTACCATCAGAGAATACTATAAACACCTCTACGCAAATAAACTAGAAAATCTAGAAGAAATGGATAATTTCCTGGACACTTACACTCTCCCAAGACTAAACCAGGTAGAAGTTGAATCCCTGAATAGACCAGTAGCAGGCTGTGAAATTGAGGCAATAATTAATAGCCTACCAAGCAAAAAAAGTCCAGGACCAGATGGATTCACAGCTGAATTCTACCAGAGGTACAAGGAGGAGCTGGTACCATTCCTTCTGAAACTATTCCAATCAATAGAAAAAGAGGGAATCCTCCTTAACTCATTTTATGAGGCCAACATCATCCTGATACCAAAGCCTGGCAGAGACACAACAAAAAAAGAGAATTTTAGACCACTATCCCTGACGAATATCGATGCAAAAATCCTCAATAAAATACTGGCAAACCAAATCCAGCAGCACATCAAAAAGCTTATCCACCATGATCAAGTGGGCTTCATCCCTGGGATGCAAGGCTGCTTCAATATACCCAAATCAATAAACATAATCAGGCATATAAACAGAACCAAAGACGAAAACCACATGATTATCTCAATAGATGCAGAAAAGGCCTTTGACAAAATTCAATAGCCCTTCATGCTAAAAACTCTCAATAAATTTGGTATTGATGGAATGTATCTCAAAATATTAAGAGCTATTTATGACAAACCCACAGCCAATATCATACTGAATGGGCAAAAACGTGAAGCATTCCCTTTGACAACTGGCACAAGACAGGGATGCCCTCTCTCACCACTCCTATTCAACATAGTGTTGGAAGTTCTGGCTAGGGCAATCAGGCAAGAGAAAGAAATCAAGGTATTCAGTTAGGAAAAGAAGAAGTCAAATTGTCCCTGTTTGCAGATGACATGATTGTATATTTAGAAAACCCCATCATCTCGGCCCAAAATCTCCTTAAGCTGATAAGCAACTTCAGCAAAGTCTCAAGATACAAAATTAATGTGCAAAAATCACAAGCATTCTTATACACCAGT